>NW_015646289.1:801075-854990 GCF_001515625.1 Sinocyclocheilus rhinocerous | reverse complement strand
GTGAATCGAATCGTGAGTTGAGTGAATCGTTACATCCCTAGTCCCTAACGATATTTATTTATTTATAAAGTAATACATTTATTTTTGAATTTATTTAATGTTTATTGGAAAAAAATATATTTTTCAAATTTATTTATATACTACTAATAAATAAATAATATTTAATATTTAAATATAATAAATGCTGGTAAAAGAAAGAAAGAATTGTTATTTTGCCTGTCCTCACTATAACAATCAACTGTTTATCTCAGAGAGATTATTCTCCAAGGCAACCACATCCACACCTTTTTATTCAATGAGAGAACCACCACAGAGCAACAGTATCTGACCCGTGCTCTAATATCCCAATGCCCACTCTCCTCAATCAGGCACGAGAACATAGTGTCCACGCCCACAGACTGCTGTCCACAGCGGACCAAACCTCATGTTCTCCACAAGCAGAGCAGCCCTTCTTACACCCTTCATCTATGGAGCTGGAGAGACAAGTAGCTTCCCTCTCCATCCGCATTAACCCTAGGCCTCAGATATCGGGACGGCGCACACAGACACTGTCTTTGAGACCCCCTACCCCTCCTAAAAGGATGGACCTCCCGGATAGCCGCTCACACCCCTGCCCTCCACTGCCATCTGCAGCCCCTCCAGTGGTACATGTCACGGATTTCACAACCACATATGCATTAGCTTAATAACAGCCTCCCCTACACCATGCTGTGCCTTAGCAAACATAACTAATCCTGTTTTTATTTTTTTTGTTTTCATTTTGCTATAGCATATTCAGGCTCATGTCATTGTAAAATGAGATCTTCCTTTTTTTTATGGTAAAATCATGAATTGCAGTGGTAATGGACCTGAATCACTTCCCAAACACCATTTATTCACCTAACTGTACAGTATTTGGCTTGTAATAATAAAATATACACTACCATCCAAAAGTTTGGAGTCAGCACTTTTTTTTTTCTTCAATTCAGCATTATGCATTAATTAGATTTAAAGTAAAGACCATAAAGACATTTCAAATGTAACAAAAGATTTGTTTCAAATAAATGCTCTTCTTTCTTATTTTTTCGAAAAAAATGCTCTAAAGCATGTTAGATTGATTTCTTAAGGATCACGTAAAGGCTGGAGTAATGATGCTGAAAATCCAGCTTTGTGTCACAGGAATAAATTACATGTTAAAATATATTAAAATAGCAAACACTTCATTTTAACTGTAATAATATTTTACAAAATTACTAGTATATACTATAATTAGGTAGTATATACAATATATCATTTATGCATATACATATTTTCTACTGCATTATGGCCTTTATGCAGTTTTGAATGATCTGGTTTATGATTATGCTCAAATGCAACACTGGAATAAGATTTTGATCTCATAACTGTAACACCTCCATCCTTCCTCTCTAACGCACAGCCGTCAGCAGCATCACATCTCTACGTCTCTCACACCCGCTGTGCCCAACTGCTGAATCTCATCTGTGCCACTCTGCTCTCTGTCATTCAGCCTGAGGTGCCAGTCCTCCTCAAACAAACCAATCCCGGAACAGCACTGACCTCACAGTCAGCACCTAACCGGCTCAGACTCTCCCTCGATTTCATCAGAGCTGACCTTCACCCCGAGACCCCTTCTCCAGGCCCTCCCTCTCCGCTGGGGCAGAGCCGCTGCTCTTCCCGCACTCAGAGCGAAGCGTCCACAGCGGTGCTGGAGGAGTTGAGGGTGTGTGGACTAGGCCCAGAGGGTGGCTCTCGTACCCCTTCTCCAACCCTCAGCCTGATGAGTGCGGTCACAGTCAACATGGGGTTACACTCCCCTCCAGCTAGCACCGCTCATGTAACTATTCACCGGCTGTAACTTACTGCTTCTTTCTTTGTCAGTTTTCATAAGGATTCCTACTGTACCTCTATTTCTAAAGGGGCCATATTCAACTTTTTTCTGTATTGTTTCAAAAGTTTGGGGTCAGGAAGATTTTTTTATTATTATTATTTTTTTAAATCAGTACTTTCAGCAACGATGCAAGGAAACCGATCAAAATTGACAGTAAAGACAAAATATTTATATTTCAAAAATGCTTTTCTTTTAAGTATCAAAGAATTCTGAACAAAATCACAGATTTCACGTAAAAGTACTAGGCAAAAGTACAAAAGTACTAAGCAGCACAACTGTTTTTAACATTGATAATAATAAGAAAAGACTGGAGGACTGACTGCTGAAAATTCAGCTTTGCCATCACAAGAATAAATTACATTAAAAAAAAAAAACATTAAAAAAAATACATTATACATTGTTTTTTTTATTGTAATACTATTTGACTGTATATTTGATCAAATAAATGCAGCTTTCATGAGCAAAAGAGACTTCTTTCAAAAACATTTTTAAGCTTTACCGCCCCCAAACTGTAGCATATCTATGTCCATTTATAATGTTTTTTAGCACATTTTTTTGTATCTTCTGTCTCACCCTTTTTCATGATATGTCCCCTTTAATTGCACAGTCCAAATGCTTTTTTTCATTTATTATCTCTTCTTTTCTGCTCTCTTATCAATTTGACAACTTATTGTATATTATTTCTAATTTGGTTTCATTGTTCTGCATTTCTAGGGGCTGGATTAATAGACACCAATATCACTTGTCCATTGTTCACATTTAACAGTTTCACTACTTCTTCTCACTGTAACATCTGGGATTATACCAATACTAACATATTTTCTAGATTCACATCAAATCGAGGGTCTCGGGGGGTCTTCACTAACACCTTTCTCCATACAGATTATCTGTATGCTGAAATTCTCAGTCTATGTCAAAAACTAAAGGTGCAGGAGAACACGGTTTTGTTGAGACTTCTTGTATTGTTCCTGTGGTATCTCTTTTGGTATACTAACGCTTAATACTAACACTTGTTTGTCCTGGAAATCAATAAATCCAAATACTGAAAGCCATTCTACTAAAATACATTGTTGTTTTTATCTTCCCAGTGGGTGGGCACTGGGGTCTTTTTGGGTTTTGTTTTCATTGTTTGTTGTTCCGTTCTTTATCCTCTGTCAACTTTCTTTAAGGCTAACAGATGTCATCTGTGACACAAGAGTCCGATCTCAATGTAATTTATTATGCCTAAAGATGTTTCTTCAGTTAACAGGATCTTTGTGTTGTGTTATACAGGGCCAGATGACTATGAACGGGGGTCTGAGTGTGCCAGCAAGTCCTCGTAGTCACTTCCAAAGACCCTTCTCTCCCTCAACATACCCCCCTCCTCCTTCACTGAGCCCTAGTATTACAGCCATGCAGCAGGCTAGAAGCACTGGTGAGTACTGAAGCTAATCTAACACTTCCACATGCTCTTGAGTGAATGACGTTCATCATCATTATTGATTTCATCATTGGAAAGAACAAGGAAACTGAATTAGGTAATTGCATCTCAGTTTGTACTGTATCTATTTAACTACAGCCACAGGCTGTATATGTATTAGGGCTGTCAAGTCGATTAATCGCATCCAAAATAAAAGTTTGTATTTACATAATATATGTGTGTGTGTACTCTGTGTATGTATACATGCATAAATACACACATATACATGTATATATTCAAGAAATATTTACATGCACACAAATATATATATATATATATATATATTTTTTTTTTACATGTGTGTATTTATTTATTTATATATACAAATTCACAGTACACACACATATATTATGTAAATCCAAACTTTACATATATAAACTTTTCTCTCGAATAGTGAAAAATAAGTAATAGGTCTGGAAAAAAAGTAATTTTTCCAATAAAACAATTTTTCTTTAAATAATCCCAATACTGATTCGTAGAATCCCAAAATTTCCCCTGCTGCTCGTTGCAATCTTTTTTAGTGAATCAAAAACATGAATCATGATCACTGTGTTCTGATTCATGAACAACTGACTCTCTTAAGTTATTTTTTTAGTGAATCAAAAATATTTGGCATGACTAATACAGTCTGATTCGTGAATAAATTACACTTTTAAGACAGTATTTTTTAGTGAATCAAAAGAATACAGAGTGATCAGTGTAGTCTGATTCACAAACAAATGACTCCCACGAGTCAGTCCTCTTTACTGAATCAAAAACATTTGGCGTGACCAGTGCAGTCTGATTCACAAACAAATGACTCTTTTAAGTTGGTTCTTTTCAGTGAGTCAAAAACATATAGCATGACCAGTGTAGTCTGATCCATGAATGAATGACTCTCATAAGCCAGTCCGTTTTAGTGAATCAAAAACATACTGTGTGACCAGTGGAGTCTGATTCACAAACAAATGACTCATTAGCCGGTCCTTTTTAGTAAACCAAAAACACACTGTGTGACCAGTGTTGCCTAAGTCCTGAAGCATTTTTTTTTTTTAATTAATAGTTCAATAATACTCAATTATTAGTTTTAATCAGTCTGAAACACTCACATGTGTAGTTTGCAGCATTTGCAGAGAAAACATTTCTCTTATATGTTAGCAAAATTAACATCTTAACTGAAATATAGCAAATCAAAATCTAATGGAGTTTGTGAATCAGAATCAAATCGAATGAGGAAGTCTGCATTGATACCCAGCCATAATAAGTGAACATGGCTTTATAAAATAATCAAAGACATGATATGAAGTAGCAGAACCATAAAAATACATATTCCAGAATGGCTATTGTTGATGTTTAAGTAATTCTAATACTATCCACCTGTCCTGGAAATATCTGTTCAGCCAAGTGTCATATGTCATAAGCGTTGCAGTTCTCCCTGGTCACTGGAGTGATGTGCCAGACTCTAATGAAGTACTAATGCGTGAGTAAACGCAGTGCATTTTTACCGCCCCTGTGACACTAAGCGTATCTCGACTGGTCCGCTCTGAGTGTGCGCCCGCGATCTCTCTAATCCCAAGTGGCAAATGCCTGGGATTAAGCTCAAATCTGAGCGCCAGAGCGGTTGGGGTGAGGGAGGAGCTGAGACACTGGGATTACAGCGTCTGTGTGCGTGAGGCTGGCCTTTGTCTCCGAACCAGAGCCCATTTAGCTGTTTTTCCCTAAAAGGCTTCAGTCTGAATGCCTGTACATGCCAGAGAACTCTGGAGTGGAGAGCTGCTTTCTGTGTTTATGATTCAATGCCGGAATACTGGAATCAACATATTTATGGATTATTTCTCATGATTTGGAATTACAGTCTGCACTGCATCCCTGACCTGGCTGTGTTTCTCAGTTACTGACATGGGAATGTTGGTTAGTTCCATGAGAATTACTAAAAACACACCCCCTCCAACCTGACCCTGTCTTCCTCCCATCAGCCTCTGAGTCTAGCACTCCCATCTACGCCAACGTGGATCCTCCTGCACGAGCACCACAGACTGACAGGAAAGAAACAACAGGGAAAGCTCCGCTCTATACTGGCATCGGTCCCGTGGATGAGTCTGGGATTCCCGTTGCCATACGGGTGGTGAGTGAATGCTGTTCCAGGATGTTAATCTTTTGTTTCCATATTTATACCGTGCAGCTCAGAATAAATATAATCCTTTAGTATTATTGTATACATTTTTGTCTTGCACTCAAGTCACAGAAGGAAATTATTAAGCAAACGATAGTTTCTTTAACTTTGTGCATTTATGGTGGAATTTTTATAAACGTTAAGAACATTTCTACCACAATGTCTATCCTTACCACAAATAATATACAGTACTGTATTTTACAGCATTTTGTGAGGAAAATTACAGTTTTGAAGTAAAATAACTACCAGTTTAGATAAATACACAAATAAATAATACATAAATAATATTTTTAAACTTAATAATTTGACAAAATTATACCTTAATTTGAAATGATGCACAATAAAATATTCTGATCACAAATTATATTTCTAGATATATGCAAATAGTTTTAAGAGGACATTTTAAAAAAAAGTTTATGATTAATTTACTTTTTTTTTTAGATAATACTTGTTTTAAACATGTAAGAATTCAAATATTTTCATAGATTAATATTGAAATTCTGGATTTGGGATATGGATGGAACAATACAAATCTATAATCTATAACAATGCATTTGAAAAGTACAAATATAAATGATGAATGCATGGCAGAAAGTTTACTAAACAGTTTTTCTGTGTTATTTTTACAATGAAAATGACTTTTAAATCTGTTAGTTTTATTATAATTAAACCTCTGGCACATAAAAGTGCCTGAAGTTGAAGAAACACCTACATGTTACTGGAGAACTTCATACTGTAACTACTACAGGCTTATTTCGAGTTTATCAACAATGCAATAAACAAGCTTAGCATTCATTTTGAGAAAGCTCCCTGACTCTTTATTGGCTCTGGAGACAATGTCGGAAGTGCATACCTATAATTGTTAATTCCAGAATTAATCTGGTCACATGGGACGAGCTGTTTTGATTTGTGCGCTAAATTGCATTTTCCCACACAGAGTTTAATTTAGCCCCGGGGAAACCGGGGCAGCTGTGCTCAGCATCATTGATGGGCCAGCAGACAGACAGTGATGTGTCTCTCAGAGAGGCCATTTGCATCAGCATTTTTATAGGAGCCTTTTGCATCCAGAGTTTTGGACTCAAGGTCATAGAGCACATTCGGGTTGCTATTTGTTTTCTAAACTTTGCTTCTGGACCTTGGAATCTTAATCTGTAAGAGCTGGGAAAGCCTGTAATCTAAAAATGCTTGCTTTGTGTGTTGTTTTAGACTGTCGACAGGCCAAAAGATTGGTACAAAACCATGTTCAAACAGATTCATGTGGTGCCTAAACCAGGTAAGACCGGATTTTTTATATCTACCACCATTACCTTAAAAATGTATGCTAATATTAAGAAATCATAAGCTCTAAGAAGAAGAAAAAAAAAATTATGTGGTTATTGGAAGGAATTTTCTACAGTAGTTAAACACTCGCATACCAACTTATTTTTAGTTAAATTTCTTCTGTTCACTTTTTATAGCACTTATGCAACACAGAAATGGACAGAAAACATTGTTGCAAACTATCATAGTTTGTGCACTTTTGTAATTTATTATTTTACACAAACAGATATTTACAGGTTGGTTTTATGAATGCAAGGAATATACAGAATCTCCCTGTATTTTCTGTGTGATAGTGGACCTGTCTGCTAAGGGGATAGATTTTTTGCAGAGAAGTGCAACCTAAAGAGGAGTGACAATAAAAGAGCTTTACTCAGCAGGTTGTGGATTACAAGTGCGTTCATTACTGGTATTGGACTGTCAGGGGGTTTGCCTGAGAGATTACAGGGGTCACAGGATCAAACCCTTCATTTCGCATCTTACTATGTTTTTTAATTGTCTTACTCCCACATCCTGCTTACAAATGAGTTTGTTTACATTATTAGGTTTAAAGCACTCTGTATGCAGTTCCTGTTTGTGATATATGTAATCCATATTAATCATGTTTGCTTATTTGTTTTCACAGATAATGAGTGGTCTGGGTCCCGTACTGCCACAGATCCTGTTACAAGTACTGGCACAACTATTTCCAAACAAGGTCTCTCTTTGATTTAGTATTATTTTATTACCAAATAATGTTGATACCAAATAATCAAAACTAGAAGAACTAAAACTAGTATCAACCAATAGGAATAAGCATAATTAGTAATTAACTTTTTTTCGGGAACACTTTATTTTAGCGTCCTTGTTGCACATTACAGATACTTACCATAGTAATAAAAATAGTTGTACATAATTTTATGCATAATGTCTGCAGTTACATTTTTTATTGTTTTTTAAAAAGTAAAAAGCAATTCATTTAATAATTAAATAATTAAAGATTATTACTTTATTACAAATTAATTTATAATGTCAACAAAATGTTATATGGACACATATGCATTGCCAGCCAAGTTTAGAATAATGCCTAATATGCTTACAAAGGCTGCATTTATTTGATAAGTTTTTAAGCATTTTTATATCAAAATTATACTCTAGCAAATAAATGCAACCTTGGTAAGCGTAAGAGAACATTTTAAATATTGTGTAATAAAACAGATATTCATCACTGAATTCAATGATGAACTGCCTTTAACTGAAAAATGAGTGTTTACTATTGTCATTTTTGCATTATTGACACACTATTTTCCTAATTAATGCTGTTCAGTTGCTTTGACACAATCTGTATTGTTAAAAGCGCTATATAAATAAAGGTGACTTGACTTGACTTGACTTAATCTTGTAAACTGTTATTACAATTTTGATAAACAATTTGAAAATATTTTAAAATGTAATTTATTCCTGTAATGTCAAAGCTGAATTTTCAGCATCATTACATCAGCCTTTAGTGTCATATGACTCTATTCTAATAATAAATAATTCTAATATGTGACCCTGAACCACAAAAACAGTCATAAGTAGCACGGGTATATTTGTAGCAATAGCCAACAATACATTGTATGGGTCAAAATTATCGATTTTTCTTTTATGCCAAAAATCATTCGGATATTAAGTAAAGATCATGTTCCATGAAGATATTTTGTAAAATTCCTACCGTAAATATATCAAAACTTAATTTTTGATTAGTAATATTCATATAAGAACTTCATTTGGACAACTTTAAAGGTGATTTTCTCAATATCTAGATTTTTTTGCACACTCAGATTCCAGATTTTCAAATAGTTGTATCTCAGCCAAATACATCAATGGATAGCTTATTTATTCAGCTTTCAGATGATGTATGAATCTCAATTTTAAAAAATTGACCCATATGACTGGTTTTGTGGTCCAGGGTCACATATATACAAAAAAAAACAAAAAACACTGTAAAAATTGGTTACAATGTACTGTATTAATTTGGAGGAATTATTTAGTATCGTTTATTATTATTTATTAAATCATTTATTACATTTAGTATTATATATTTGTTACAGTATATTATGTGTTGTTATTTCTTTCAGATAAGCATGCTGCACCTAATGCTGTTCAGGCCCATCCTGCACCTAAAACCAGCACCTACCGGCCCATCACCAAGAGTGTCTCTGATAACGGAATATACGGTCTCAGGGTGCCTGCCTCCTCTTCTCTCCCGACCCCTCTGCCCACATCAGCATCCACACAGCAGAGATCCAGCGAAAGGGAGGCACCACAGAGAGGCAGGAGCACACCTGACATGTGAGAATCACCCATCCATGCTTATACTATGACAACAATACTTCTCAAGCAAACTTAATTTAAAGGATTTTCAGATGTGAAAACAGCTACTAAGTCTCAATTTTCAGGCAATATTTGTCTCTCAGGAATGAGTGGGGGCCTCCTGACAGAAAGGTGGACACACGGAAATACAGAGCAGAGCCGAGAAGCATCTTTGACTATGAGCCGGGGAAGTCATCTGTTTTAGAGCAAGAGAGAGCGGTAAGTATTCAGTGACTTTTAAAGTTTAATATTTTATCATTTTTGTGTGAACTTTTAAAATGGCAATGAATGGAATTAAATGAGCCTAGATTGAAAGTAACTTGGTTACACAATGTGCATTAAATTTATGAGGCATTTTTACAATTTGAGTTTAGTATTTGACACAAACATATCGATCTGAGAATTAATGCCCCATGGCTTTATGGGTTGACAGATCGACTATCAATCGGCGAGTCCCAGTGTCAGCAGCGCTGCAGGCATGATACACCGAATGTTGATAGACTAAACTGAGTTCTTGTATATTAATAGAATTGTATTGACAATATATGTGGCAACAGTTGAAGCTACATGATAGGCTTTCTGTATTTGTTAAAAGAACCTCCACAAACATTTGCCCTAATCGGGCAGAAGTGCTTCAGCAAGCCTGTGCAGAGTCACTCAATAGAGCAGATAAATTGCGGGTCCATTAGAGCGTAATGTGGTCAAGGTCACTAATAAGGTTAGAGAAACCAATTTGCTTCTGCTAGAGCAGTTTGTCCTTGTGCAGTGAGCGTTTGTTATGTGCCGCTGCCCCCTGCTGGATAGGAGCGGGGGAAAAAAAGCCTTTGCTCTTTTGCTATTTTCAGCAAAGTAATACTAGTTTTGCGCTCTGCTGAACTTCACAAATCAACGATGTTCCCTTATTTCTTGCCATTCCTCATTTTACATCTGTGTCTGACTGTCACATTCGCATGATTACCTCGTTTCATTCCTTCCTTTCGTCTTCTTCCCCCACTTGCTTTCATTACCAACACCAGACAAGTAACTTAAGGCCAGAGGACATAGATTTAGAGAATGAGCCGTGGTATAAGTTCTTTGCTGAACTGGAGTTTGGGCGGCCGGTAAGTGTGGCTTTGGTTTGGTGCTGCTAGCATGCCGCTTGTGATTGGTGTGGGGGTGGAAAGGTCAGATACGTGCTGTCGGTCTGTGGTGGACATGTCTGAAATGACTGGTTGGAATGAGTAGACAATTCTGGACACTGTAACACATGTGCTGGAGTGTGATGAATAACCAATATCAGGTTCTGTGTAAATGAGCCTTGCTTCCTCCCACTAGAATTTGTGTCTTTGCATTTCCGGCTTTGATTTGCACACATTCAACTACTGTTGTGGATTAATTTGACCATATTTGCATGACTTTACAAATTAGATTTTCACTCTTTGTGCAAGGTGTGTGTAGTTTAGTAGTCTTTGGCTTGGCGTGCTATACGTTGTGTTTATATAAAAGGAGCTGTACTGCAGTGTGTGTAGTGTTTTTGTTGCATATGTGCAACTTTAGTTTGTGGTCGTCACATTGTTGCTTTCATAGTCATGTGACTTTACTTTCTCCTTTGTTATGTCACCATTTCTCTGCTATTCCCGCCGCTGTCCCACCTCTGGGTGAAGCCTCCAAAAAAACGTCTTGATTACAATCCAGAGAGCTCTCCTCGATTCCAAGCAGAGGTAAAGGATGAGTGATTGACTAAATGATTAACTGCTTCACTGACCAACTAGGAGAACAAAAGAGAGAAATTAACAGAAAGAAACTAATGCCTGCCTTCTCAACCCATCCTCATTTAACATCACTTAACTTCAATTCTAACACAAAGTCCATTGTTTTGAGTAAAGCAATGCACTCTTGAGATATGCCACAAATTGAACTACAGAACTGAGAAAATAAAAGTTTATGCAAAGAAGGATTACTTAGAAATAGTCTGTATATCTGTATATCTGTAATGTATATCTGATATAAGTAATATGCTTCTTTGCAAATATGTATAATAAATAAATTTTAGCAAACACCTAATGTCATTTCAAAATTTTGATTAAATAGATACTTGCATGCACATTAGGATGGCATGGTAAATTTGTGTTAAGAACATTCTAATGATCCTCTTTGATTATTATTATTAAAGTGTAAGTGCTGCTATTTACAAAGGTAATTGCAGGTGAAAGTGTGGGACATGTTTTGTCCAAAGTCTTAAGAATGCATGTGCACCTGCATTTGCTTCTCTTATCATAATAACATTTCATTCTAGTATTACATCATTTATTTCTCGTGAGACAGGAGCACTTCCTCCTGGCTGTCATCTGCCGATTCTGTCCATGTGTTTGTTGTAGGTGAAGGATCTATGGACATGCCATCTACAGTATCACATTACATCTCCTCTTTCACTCACAGACTTTTTTCTGTCATTGTAAATATAGTTTGCTGGCTGTCAACGGGAATAATTAATTAAGAATAAATTAATAGTTTCGCTTTCTTGCACACACTAAGTTGTTTTCACACGCTATTCAGAATTATGCAAATCAAGTAACATTGAATGCATATGTTTTGTAATCATGGCACATCTATAATGATCTATGTTTATCATATTTACACAGAAAGGAGGCGTTATTGAAAGAGTGCATATTTCAGTGCATTTTGCACATAGTTAAACTGAATTTGTTAGTGATCAAGACATATGCACAGGCATATAACTACCACATGCAAGTGGCGCAGCGTTTTAGTGAATTTTTCTTAATGTTTTTTTTGATCACTTGCTCCCTGTGAACTGCTACTGACCACTGTAAGGAGAGAACGTAACTCAGAGGCCAGTGTAGTAACAGTTATGTTAACAGTTAACATAACTGTTTTTACATCTAACAGTTAACAGTTAGCTGTAAATCCAAACAAAGAATTGCTAAAAATTGTCACAGAGGCTTTGCAGCCCAATTTTGAGCCTGCTAGTGTCGTATCTGTCACTCAGAGCTGTATTTATGTTGACTAGATGTAAATGTGTCACACTGAGGAGACACTCCCGATACTGCATGCTTGGGCTACTTTTAAAGAGGGTTAAAAAAATGCGAGGGGCGTTTGCTGCTGGTCTGAAGAGCTGTTCCAGATAACACTGCTCAGAGCTTCAGCAAACAGGAAGATGATGATCTACTCCAGCCATGCGTACAAGGAATTCCCTGCTTTGTTCGACATAGAAACCCTCGTAAGTGATCTAACGCATCTAGCTGTCCTGGGAATGGCTGGGTTTTCAAGGGACAGCTGGCCCACATCACTGTGTCCAGACATTGGGAGTTTCACTGTTTTAACCATTGTTGGATTTGTGAAGGAGAGCGCTGGGTATCAAGAAACCTACTATAAAGTAATTTTGGATAATAAGCAAAGAATTCACCCTGCTTTTTCTCCTTCATCTGTTGCAGACCTCCCTTTATCAGCCATCCATAGAGAGGAGCCTTGAAAGGCTCTCAAGGTAGGTTTAACTGTAAATTCATTGAAATTATTTGAAGTCACACAAATATATAGTTTATTGCATAGATTTTTTTAAAGTATCTATCTATGTTTTTAAAATATCAAACAAAGTGACACTTTTCTCAAAACATTTTTGCAATGACTTTTAACCAACTGGTCCCAAGGTCAGTCTTAAGGGATGCATAGTGCAGGTCATGACATTACAGAACTTGTTCTTCTATAACATTCAGAAAGTGTCTGACTACTTTTTGTCTTATTTGTAATATTCTCTTGTATCAATCACTAAAATATTTTATAATATATTATATATAATATATAATACTATCAAATCTAACAGACTTCTTCTTGTGAAACATTTTGCAAACATGCAAAAAATGCCACTTGGTTTGATTTTTGTTTTCCAATATATGTTGAGGTCACTGTATAGGTGAGAAACCGTGGCATTACTTTCAAATGGAGATTAGGATTGCATTTCATTCTAAACTTATTCACCTGTTTTAACATTGTTTATTACGTTTTTTAATATATTGTTTACAAATCTTCAACCACATTGATTCTGCAGCTCTGCCAGTGATAACAAGAGATGGAAATCTGAACCTGCAGCCACTCAGCCCACGGCTCAGAGCAGTGTGGGCACAACACAAACGTCTGTCAGACCACTAGAGCTACCCAGGAGCAGCAGCACCCAGAGGAATCCCCTCACCAGCCCCAGCTCGCCCGCCACCACCAGGACTAAAGGTAGACATCAGACAAGCAGCCAGACTTGTGCACATTATTATAAGAATAAGCAACAGAAGGTTCACACACAATTTTCATTTTGCTCCTCGCAGCGCAAGCTGAATTTTTTAAACGACTTTCCCTTTGCATGAATAAAGTTCAATGAATTATTTAGTGTTTACAATCTTGCCTCAGTGTAGTGTAGCATATCAATTGCTTCTTTATTCATCGAGGCCTTGTTGATGTCTGATTTCTTTCCAGTTTTCCTCCAGGTCATAGTATAAACATCCTTACTTTTCTCTCCTGTGGGTCACTTACCTTTTAATGTCTTCTCATGTCTCTTTTTTACCATGCTGCTTGTGGTGGATATCTAAGGTGGGGATGTGAGCAATATGCACACAGCACATTTAAATTGTCAAAGTCCAAACCATGCTACCTCAGAATCCACATATCAAAAGAAAGGGCAAAATGAGGACAGTTTCATAGCTGTCCCAGCTGTCTCAGAAGGCTTCTCCAGCCTCCCCGAAGGCTGGAAAACAGCCCAAGAGAACCCAGAAGACTGGATGATCTCAGAGGAGACCACGTCTAAGCTCAAATCCTGGAGTTGTGATGACCTTCTCTCTGAGGGGAGGGGAAAGGAAGTGCAGACCCGTTCGGAAAGCACCGGCTTTTTGTTGCACAACGGGGAACTAGAGGCATCACAATGCATTGGCGCCCAAGAATCTGAGGATCCTAGGGAGAGGACAAGGCACCGCTCAGCCCACGATGCACCAGGCTTCCTCAAACTCTACAAAAAGATGCATCACATCAACCGACAAGAGCTGATAAACTCTACGGTGATATGCTCCGTCAAAGCCAGGATCCATAAGTATGAGAGCGAACAGCGGAAGGACAGACGCACTGGCAACAAGGGCTGTAACGAAGAGGTGCCTCGGGACATGGTGCACAATAGGATTTCTGAATTCGAAAGTCTAATCCAGAAGTCCAAATCCATGCCAAATCTTGGGGACGAGTGCCTGATCAGGAGTTCTTGTAGGAGGGCCAGCAGTCCCAAGCGTAGCCTCTCTATTGAGTCATTACTGGATGAAGAATCACCAGCCAGAAATCCTCCTGAAGGACGGCCTCAATACCCCAAGATAAGCACCCACATGCCAATCCACATTCAAGTCACCAGTGACCAATTACAGAACTGTGCCATGCAACACGACTACTCAGACAGCAAACATGATGCTGTAGTGTCTGACCTTAGTGACTTCATCCAGATTGAGGGATCATCCTTCTGTAGCGAGAGAGAGTTTGACGTGTGTTCATTTGCCTCCTCAGAGAGCTTCTGTGGATCTGGGCACCACCATCATTATCACAGGCAGCTTGTGAGCTCCTGTAAGGGCCGCTGCCCGGCTTCCTACACGCGCTTCACCACTATGATCAAGCACGAGAGGGCCAAGCAGGACCGGAGGCAACATTTGCGAGTAGAAGAGTCTGAGTTCGGCCTCAGCAAACTCGCCTTCCTGGTCAGCCCAGTGCCTTTCCGCCAGAAGAACCTGTCACCTTTGAGTTGTTCCCGAGTGCCAAACTCTAAGAGCTGTATGTATGAGGCTCTAGATTCGGCCCTGAAAGACATCTACGACCACATCCGCGCTGAGAAGCACAGGGGTAACCTGCCGGACAACAGCATCCTTCATAGGTTGCTGGTGGAGTTGCTTCCTGACATTCCTGAGAGGAATTCGTCTCTACACGCACTAGAGAGAAACAGCCCAACAATTCAGCCTCGCTCTTCCCACCCACAGCCTGATGGCATGCCCAGCCAGGACACTCACCAATCTGAGTACTCACGCCTGTCCTATAGTGCCTCTCACAACCATATAGACAGCAACAACAACCAAAGGAAACACAACTTTGAATACTGCTATCAAGGTGGACTCTAATCATCCATCTCTGGCTTCCCAAATCCCATTCTGTCCCCCGTGTTTGAGTTCTGCTCCTCCACCATTGCTATGTTCCATTTGTGTTTGTTAATGTGTTTGCTTAGAGCAAGGGTGTTCAAAACTGCTCCTGGAAGGCCAACATCCTTTAGCGCAGTAGTCCTCAACTTCGGTTTTGAGTACCCACCGCTCTGTACATTTTGTATTTCAGTTATCTGACATACTCAGTTCATGCTGCCTACACGTGCTATCGGAAACGTCCTACTTCCCACTTCTGAAGTTGTAATTAGAGTTTGTCATGTTCAAGTGCTTTGTTGTCAGAAAGAACAGAAATCCAGTCTGTTTCTTGGGGAGATTTTATTAAAGCCAAAAGGTATACTTTAGAAGATATTTAGTCAATGTCCAACAGGTTTTGAATAAACTGTAGCCATTCCATTAATTGGTAGCCATACAGTATAAATATTCACAGTGCTATCTAGATATTCAGCTGGCTGAAAAACAAATACAACTTTACAGTACTAATGCTACGTTTCTCTCCTCTGCCATATTTAAAGTTTATGGCTCGCCCAACTCATGTATCAAAATTATCTCAGTTTCCCAGCTGCAAATACGACTAGGGAGGCCATTCATGTCCAATTTCTGACTAGGAAACTTGTGTTTACTATAATTCCGATAGCGTGTGAAAGCCTCATGGAGCTCTCTCTTAACGAGCTGATGATCTGAGTCAGGTGCGTTAAATAAGGAAGACATACAAAATGTGCAGACCACTGGTTCCCCAGGACTGGCTCAGAGAACCACTGCTTCAGAGTTTGGCTCCAACTTGCTTGCAAGTTTCGAGTAAGCCTGAAGATGGTGATTAACTGCTTCAAGTGTGTTTAATTGGGGTTGGAGCTAAACTCTGCAGGACAGTAGCTCTCCAGGAGCAGGACTGGACACCCCTGGTTTAGAGGAAGGAATTGTTATGTTGCAGGGAACGTCAGAGAGCATGACTCATACCCACACCCTCTGCCTTGTCTAGTTTTATTTTTGATTTTGTCCTTATGTATTTCATTTTCTCATATCACATTATATTTTGTTTGCTTCTCTTTGATCAAACATTTATTTAAAGTTATTTTCCCACTCCATTAATAATACATTGCTGTATTTGGCAGATGCTTGAAGGTATACATTTTATTAGGTTCATACGTTCTCTGGGAATCAGAACACTAGTTCGTGTGTGGGCTTGCCACAAAAGAAATATAACTTTGTGAAGTTTCACTCTATATAAATAGCATTGGACAGATGACTTGAGCAGCTGAAGCATGCAATCTAAAAACAGATTTGAGATTTTATTGGCTTGAGAAGAAACGTACTCTCTTATGAGTGTTAACACAGTTCACTGTCAAACCTGACATAGATGATGAGATCAGCCTCAGTACCTAAAGTTTTAGTCATTTGTTTTGGCAATTCATTGCTTTATGATGCTTTTTTTTAATCATTAAGAAATGCGACACTGTATACGTTTGCATAGTGCACAGTGTTTATAAATGAAGACTGTTTAGAGCAAGGGGGCTTGCCCACAGTTGGCACAGATGCCAGCTAACCATTTGCGGTTCTAGTATAAATACGCATGATCTATACTGGGGATATGAGTGTAGAGGATGGGTGTAACAACTTCTGAGATGATTCATGGAAGCTTACTTCATTATTATGGACAAACAAAATATGTATACATTTTTATTTACATTATTTACTTTTCATTGGTCAATAAAATATATATTTGTATTTACTTTTTCATGTTTTCTTTTTATTTTGTCTGCATTTCTCTCATCAAGCCCCAAATCATTGTTTCCTTTGCTATTGCTTGTTCCCATGCATGTAATAGTGTTGGATCTTTGTGAGGCTTGTCTTTGAATCGTTTTATCTCTCTGTTCTTTCTAGATCAGGACACATCCAGAGAATACTCTTACCCTGATGTGGGCCACCGCACACCACAGAGCAGGAGACAAACCCCTGATGTCAAAGAGGTAGGAACATATAGTAATAGTAATATGCTCCTGCAAAATTTTAGTAGTATCATTAATATTTTATCTAGGCTTTGATCAAACTGCAAATAAACCCACCTCATGACAGCATGTAATAAAGTTCGATTTCTTTGCTTCGTTCGCTTGACAGAAACTGCCAGCCAGAGCAATATATGACTTCAAAGCACAGACAGCAAAGTAAGAACAACTTGCAAACCGTGTCACCAGTTACTGTTTTTACTGCATTTGATGTGCCACAATCAGTCAGTACATTTTCATGTATTATTTATGTCTTTCCTTTGCATAATTCCTTTGCATGTGGAACATTGTTAACTTGATTTTTTATTTCCTTCCAGAGAGCTGACGTTTAAGAAAGGAGAGACGGTATACATCACTCGGCAGATAGATAATAACTGGTATGAAGGAGAACACCGCGGACACGTGGGCATCTTCCCCATCTCATATGTGGAGGTGTGTACTTAAATGATGATATATAGAACATCATTATGATTATTAACTATCTTCTGAAGTCTGAAGTAGCCTCTTTTAACTTCTCTCTTCACAGAAAATCCCCCCTTCAGAGAGACATCAGCCAGCTAGACCTCCTCCACCAGCCCAAAGCAAAGAAATTGGGGAAGCAATTGCCCGCTACAACTTTAATGCTGATACTAATGTGGAACTTTCATTACGAAAAGTAAACATTTTCTTAGTACTGATGTCATAAACAGCAAGTGCTCATTAATCCACTTCTTAATGTTTCTTACCACTTTATGAGCATGTCTTTTGCTAAATAATCCTCACTTTTTACCAAATGCTGTTCTAAGGAAATCTTAAGACAGAAGATCTAAGATTTCTTAGAGATTTCTAAGAAGACAGAAAACACATTAAAAAAAAAACATGGAACTTTTGCCTCAACCAGCAACAGCCTCTTCATATAGTTGTATATTAAAAATCAAAAACATTATAATTGGTTATGATTTTGTCATTTTGCACTGAAATTTTGCCTTTGATCCACCAAATATATCTTGTGTTGGTGTCTTCCAGGGCGAGCGTGTTGTTCTGTTGCGGCAGGTGGATAAGAACTGGTTTGAGGGAAAAATCCCAGGTACAAACAAACAAGGAATTTTTCCTGTGTCGTATGTGGACGTCGTTAAGAAGGCTTCAGTACAAAGTACCGGTCAACCTCCAGGGCCCAGTATACCCTCCAGCTACTCCAGTGACAGGCTAAACAGTAGGGTACGTTTTCATCTGCAAGTCCACTTGAAATTTACCTATAATGTCTAAAACATATATCATGTTACAGTCTCGTGAGGTTTAAATCATGGTTACTACACATATCTGAATTTCAGGTAACTTACATCCACAAAATGATCCAGTTAAAGGGGTCATATGATGCGATTTCTATTTTAGTGTTATGTAGCTGTTTGTGCACGTATATGATCTGCAGAGTTACAAAGCTCAAAGTCTCCCACAAAAGGATTTATTCTATCTAAAAGAGAAGGCTGATCAAACACGCCTGCGTTTGAGAGAGGCGGGGCATAGAGGACCTACAATAATGTACAGTATTTGAAAAATAATGTGTTTTTTGAACATTAAAGCATGTCAACATATTCTGTTACACCAAATACACCAAATAATGATCTTTAAAATGGCATCATATGACCCCTTTAAGTGACTGTATAATCTTATCTGGATAAATACTGACTTACACTTTAAATACATGATCCGTGCCGACAAACGGTGGCGTCAGAGGCAGTAAAGCCTCTCATTCATCTCATGTTACTCATATTGCCATAGGTCATGTACAGTACTATCAGTGCCAACACGGTGGCAAGTATAAAATTAATCCTTTCTCAGATGGCAGCTGTCCCGGTGCCAAAATAGATCACCTCTGTCATCTTTAGATTACCTTTGGCTTGTTGTGTAAGATAAGCCTGAATTCAGATTAAATGCCCTTGAGTTGTAATTCCATCTAAAGAACAAAGAAGTATAGGCTTATTCCTTCGCTCACACGAGAGCAGGATTATATCAGATTAATCACACGTCCTGACAGTATCCAGTATAAGCTAATTAAAATGTGGACATGACCTGCTGCGCTATACATGTGCTGCTTGGCTCCTGCTGTTACTGAAAGAAAAGTTTCCGTGAAGGTGAACTAATATGACTGGACTGGACTAGTATCTTTTAGTATATTATAGCAAACATTGTCGCAAACACATTTTAACTTTGTACTACGGTACATACACTGTATTTGGACACTTAAGCTACTCTTAAAAAGATAGATATTTTGCATTAGATCACAAAATATCAAATCAATGTCATTAATTAAAAAAAAAATGTAAAAAAGTTTTTTAAGCTTTTAAATGATAAATCAACAGATATACACTGGAGCTAGTAAGATTTTTTAGGTTGGTAATGTTTTTGAAAGAAGTCTCTTATGATCACTAAGGTGCTCAAGAAACATTTCTTTTTATCTTCAATGTTGAAAACAGTTGTGCTTCTCAATATTTTTTGCGGAAACCATGATGCATTTTTCTAATATGAATCTTTTGTAACAATGTGAAAGTCAGTCAATTAAATATGCACTGACCACAAACTTGAACTGTAGTGTTCTATTAAAATTACAATGTATTTGGACACTTGGTTGTCAAACATTAGTGGAAGATTCATACATTTTTAAACATGGCTTAAGGATAAAAATGCAAATTCACAATACACATGCAGTGGTCCAGAAAGTGTCCTACAAGATTAGGACCTACAAGATACACAATTTCTTTTCATTTCAGCTTTCATAAGAAAAGAAAGTTCTTGAAAAGCACCCGGGGGTAAATGTGGAAGGCTTGTATTGTGAGGACAGGATACTCTTATTGCTGGTTTATAGATGACGTCTTAGTGACCTTGTTGTTGTTTCCACCTCACAAATCAATACAGACAGCAAGTGCGCTCTAAAAATGATTAATTATGGCATATCCTTCTTTGTAGCTCATGCCTTTTGTCTTAGGCCTGTTTCCCACATACAGAGTTTTTACAATATTTGAGTGTAGGCCTGCCACAAGCTTTCACATTGACAGCATTTCGGTAGCAGAGCTATGACTCTATACAGAAAATTAAGCGATTTCTAGGATGCTATATAGAGAATTTCCCTTGATGATGGCCATAAATTATGTGAAATCCAATTTACATGATGGGTGGGTAATTACCGGTAATCTACACATAACAGAATCCAAACCCCACACTGTAGCTATAAACTGCTTAAATCATCTGGAATTAGTCATATTTACTGAATGTAAAAGTGGTTTTTGTACCATGGGTTTCTAGGTGGCATTTTTTCGTAACACTGCAGAATGCTCTTTCATCTGTCCTCCTGTCACTTTTATTATCTTTTCTATCAGTTCTCTTATTTTCCAGCGTGTATCATCACTATCACTTTCTGTTTCTCCCTCTCTCCTTCTTTCTCTTAAGCCATCATCTGCACGTACCCTCTACAACTCTCCATCCCCATCTGTCCGTCCACTCTCCTCATCCTCTCCCAGTCCACAGAGAGCTGCACACCTTCAGGCCATCACCAGCGAGTGGTTGGCCCTTACTCTGGGTCTGTCTCCTTCAGGAACCCCTGCCCCCACACCTCCTCCCTTCCCTTCCAATTTCCAGCCATACTTTGAAGTGTTGGATTCTGCCATCTCCCCTTCTCCTGCCTCCTCCATGCTGGGCCGCTCTCCAGCCCTCACTCCCCACACCTCCACTCCTGCGCTCAAAGAGGGTCACTTCATTCCCATCACCTCCCCAAAGTCCTACATGTCCCCCGATCCCAGCCCGTCACCTCAACCTTACCTCACCTCCGCCTCCTTCACTCCTTCGCCCACCTCACCCATATTTGACTCCAGCCCCAGGTCTAGCAGTGTCATAGATATCCTCTCCAGCCAAAAAGCAGATTTAGCCGAGAAAGAACTGCAGTTGTTCTCAGATCGCAAAGACCTCCACAAACCAGTCGAGACAGACCCCCCTGTTGACTTGGTTGTTTTAGAGGCATATGAATCCCCATTGGACATTCTTCCACCTAAAGACCCCGAGGATGATCTGTGTGAGGAGTTAGTGTCAATCATTAAGGCCAGCCAATCAAAGGGCAGATTCAAAGAAGAGGAGGGATTTTATCGCCAGGAACCAGATATAATGGAAAAGCTTCCCAGACTGTTTATAGAAGAGGAGACAAATGAACCCCTGCCATCAAATACATTTACTCCAGTCCAACCCGCCCATAGTGAGGGGTCAGATTTTGAGGTAGTGCTCGCTGTGTGGTTATACCGCCCAAATGAACAGCCAAAATAGATTTCCTTACAGAAGAAGTGTGTAATGTTTTAGATGACTTAATACTAAATTTCAAGTTTTTGGATCATACTTTTTTTTTTTTTTCATTGGTCGTTATTTTTTGCCTGTGATGCATTGAAATTAATTTTTTATCAAAACACCAAACCTGAAATCACTTTTATTTTTAGACGAAAAGCTAAATTGAAAGTAAAGTGTAAAAATGAATATTAATAATAATAAAAATAAATCAAATTTATTTAACAATCAACATTCAAAAATCTGAGTTGTTTATAAACATTTAAATTGCATATTAGGCAGTTTTTTTAATCAATGATATAATAACATTTCTACTCCAATTTGTTGAAATATAAACATTTAAATGGTGGCTGTGATATTTTTTAAATCACAGATTTATTCAAACATACATTAAATAATAAAGACAACAGGTTCAGTAAAAATAAAATTAATATATAATATGGTGTATATATTTAGCAAAATGCTCCTCTCTGGAGTTATTTTTTTGTCTGACTAACAAGCTATGGAACGGCTTTCCTGAGGTAAATATAATGTAACATTGTTTGCAAGCTGTTTATATCTTTCCATTCAGACCCAAAAGTAACGAAGCACAAAGCTTATTGCAATTATTGGATGGTAGGCGCACTACAAATAATGTTTAGTGAAGTTTTGTTTACTCATCAACAAAAAGAAAACGGCATAGCCTAAAAGATGTTGGTTCATCAAAATGAAGATACTGTAGATTAAAAAGGAGTTAATTTTAATATTATAAAAATTTATATTATAAACCCAGCAATATTATCCACCTCAGCTGGAAATGAATTTATGGTTTTGGCCGAAATAGTTTTAGAGGGCTGATGCCGCATTTTGGTTATGAATATTTTTAGAATTTCAGCGCATCACTAATTTTTGCAATTCTGTTTGGTGACGTTAACGGCACAAAGAATGACACACTTCACCTTTAAATCCTGAAGCATCTGTAGAGGATGATGAACGTATGTCTGTGGCATGTATAACTGTTTTCGTCTCCACACCAGCAGGGTGAAGTTTCCCAGAATGCCTCTCCACGTCTCTCTCCCCCGTCCTCACAGATGTCATTGCTGTTCACACTGCCCTCATCGGCTAAATACTCTCCCCCTTCCCCGCGCTCCACCCCTCCACTGCCCGGGGTTTCACAGTCGCCCCCTCCCTCTGCAAAACTGTTCTCTCGACAGGACCTCCGCTCCCCAAAGGTCAAGGTAAAGACAAGCTGCTTGTTAGTGACTGTACTAGTGCTCATCCTCCTCCACCCTTCCCCCTAGTCTTACCACTCCATAATACAGGCACTAACATTCCCTATTAAAGTGACCTATATAACTTAAAGTACATCATCTCTGCGGTATGCATTTCCATGAGAGATTTATTGCACCACAGTGTGCGCGCTTCATAAATGAAACACAGAACAATGTAGTTCATATGTCTGACATACAGTAAATTATTACAGTTATATGGGGAGCTAGAGTTATTAATTATTAATAAGTCGTAGACATATTTAAATCACCCAACCCTTCCTTTAAATTAGCTTTATGGGCCTTGCCCTATTAGTTTTGTCCACTGGCATGGAAACAAACAAACAAAGAGCGCTCATAACGGATGCTTGGGTAACGGAATAAATAATGAGACATTTAGAGCAAAAGGAAACAGGCACAATTCTGTCCATGAGTAAATTGTACGAAGAATATTTTTTGAACTTTTTTGTATAAATATATTACGCTACAATTCAAAAATCAGGTTTGGTAAGATTTGTATGTTCACCAATGCTATATTTATTTTATCAGAAACAGTAAGAACAGTAATATTGTTAAATATTATTACAATTTTAATATATTTTAAAATTTAATTTATTCCTTTGATCGCAAAGCTGAATTTTCAGCATCATTAGTCTTCAGTGTCACATGATCCTTCAAAAATCATTCTGATTTGCTGCTCAAGAAACAATGTCAAAAACAGTTTTTGCATATTGATACATTTTTTTCAAGATTCTTTGGTGAATAGAAAGTTCAAAAGAACAGCATTTATTTAACATTCCGTTTTTAACTCTTAACTGTCACTTTTGATCAATTTAATGCATCCTTGCTGAATAAACGTATTAATTTCTTTTAAAAAAATAACATACTGACCCCAAACTTTTGAATGGTAGTGTATACTTTTGTAAAATGTTTTTATATATGACTGCACATAACATTCATGTCAGCTTCTCTCGGCTCTGGTTCTTTCAGTCTGTGTTAAGGCGTGATGTTGTGGTTGTTGGTAAGCCCCCTCGTAGCCCTGTGATGTCTAGGAGGTCCTGCGGATCGCCTGTTAGAGGTCAAAACTTTTCGCCATCTCATAGGGTAGGGAGTATGTGCACCTTGTGTGGCAATGGCACATTTGACTCAAGGGAAATTCTGTTTTCTCTCTTTTCAAAGTATCCCTGCACAACGCATAATGTCATTCACTGTATTTGATCTGGGAATTCACTGTTTTGAGTGCAGTTCTTTCCATTTTTGCTGCTACAGCTGGATATAATGATATTAGGAATGATACAATATATACTGGCATATATTTGTGTCAGCGTATGATGCTTCCGTACGCAGTATCATTCCATCAGTACAATATGAAGGAATGCTGAGTCAGTGACTAAGGGATACTCTTAACACCATGGCCTTGTCTGTCTGTGTGCATTAGTGCATTTTGTGGTCGAGAAAATAACATTTAATTCCTAACTTTGCTGTAGAGTGATAACATTTTGTTTGGTCAGCATGCTGGAAGTGTGTCAGGAAGTGGTTTTTCCTGCATGTCCATGACTTCCTAGATCACAAATAGTGGATCTCTGCAGTCTTTTTTGGTTTTTGTGGCTCAAAGAAGTTGAGATGATTGGCTTGTACATGCGGTATTGGTTTAAGCCATGTGTTTGGAGTGTCTGGATTACTCGTGGGACTGTCCCAATGATCTTTCCTGTGTACACAGCTTAAACAAGGTGTACTCCCCAGGGCCAGGCAAGCGGCCTATTCCCCACATTTCCTTCCAAACAAGGGGAGTACAGTCCTCGTTTTCAGGATTTAAGGCATTTCTCGACTGTTTCTAAGTCCACAAATCAAACATATTTTAGAAAATATGTTGTTTGATGGCTTAGAAAACCAGAACTTGAGCCGCGGTAGTCCTGGATCTCACACGTATTTGAAAAAAAGTGCAAATTTTTTTTTAAATCTGTATTTAAACCGAGTTTGAGCATTTACATAATTCAGATACACAGCTGATCCAGGTCTGGCCTCAGGCTTTGCATCAGTGGCTCTCCACGAGCACAGTGGAACTCTCAGTATCAGATGGACATACAGCAGAATGAGAGATGGAAACATTTAAATGGCCTTTCCTGTTTTCTCTCTTTTCAGTCCCAAAGACAAGCATATGTTCATGATCCGCTTCAAGGTGCAGGGGAACCGTGAGTATTTCAAGCCCTTTTCTGTATCCATACATTTAAAGTAGATTATTGTTTTATGCTAGCATTATTCCATTGTGGGATTTGGTCAGTATTACAAACCCAGATATTGAAATATAACCTAATGTGGAAAACACACTTAAAGAGCCTTTCCTCTCACAGATTTCAAGCCCTGTATAACTACATGCCACGAAATGAAGATGAGCTGGAACTGAAGGAAGGAGATGTTGTTGACGTCATGGAGAAGTGTGATGATGGATGGTTTGTGGGTAAGACTGTAAACTCCAGTTGCTGGTTACTACACAAGGAGTGTTTTAGTGTTGTTCATTTATTTGCCACTAGCTGGCGCTATTGTCCAACCAAAAAATACTGCCAGCACTGTCATGGTTCAAACAGCCCTTGGATGTTTGGAGAGAAAAAAATATAAGGTGGATTTGTCATTACTAATTATAATAATCCTATATGTCAATACACACACTTGCCTTTACATTTTTTATCATATAGATAGATACATACAGTATTTATGCTGGCCTCATTCCATATTTAATATTTTAGGAACGTCCAGGAGAACCAAGTTTTTTGGAACCTTTCCTGGGAACTACGTGAAGCGGCTATAAATGGACTTTTCCAATGCACATCTACTGTGGAGAGATGGACAATGTCACTTACAGCTACCTGCTGGAATTAGCATGACATGTTCCAGTCATCAACCTGTTGGACTGACGGAAAGTGATGAAACTGATGAAAAGCCAATGGCCTTCGAGGGGTTATTGCACCATTTATGTCATTTGGTTCAAATATGTTGATAATTACATTCGGAAAGCATTACATTAATTAGGAATTTCAGTAAAAGCTTTAAAACATTTGGTTGCCTACATTTTTCTCATAGTTGAAAATAATCAGTTCGCTTGCCTTCTAGTTAAGCTGATGAATTTCAACATAATGAGTAATCAAGTGCTCTATTTATTAAGAGGCACGTTTTCTTTCATTGGAAGGATGAACTACAGTAGGTGAGGAATGATCTACTGCTGGTGGCCCTTGTACACTGGACCTGATGTCTGATCTGATCTAGATTGTATAGACTGAACAGTATTGCAGTGTCATGTTTGTGTCAGGCAGTGGATATTACAGATGACCATTCCTGCCAACATGTATCGTTTCAGTATGTTATTAACTTTCTGGTTCAGAAGAATGACCTCTGGTTTTCTAGGGCTCTACGTTCTTCCTCCAGACATTCCTTTGAGCATTTGAAGGATTTTACAGATAAGAGAAAAATATTTTTGATATTTTTCCATCTAAAGAGATAACGTTTTTGAGAATGCAATATCCATAACAAAAAGCATTTTGGCAAAAGACCGTAGTAAAATGACTCAATGTCTCTACTGCCTATAATATTTCTGTGTTGGGTGACCTTGCACATCACTTTTGGTTTACACACTGTAATCTATTTATGGCCAATAAGAGGAGCACATGATGTCATAATTACTAAACTGCAATTGGCAGCCATGTATTTTGTATATGTCGCCTTCCGATTGGTTCAATTTGAGTGAGGAAATGTACGTAAAAATCTATTTTTGTTTATTTGATCATTCAGCAAACGTTTTTCATTATGATATACTTAATATATTGTTGATTGTTCTACATGTCTATGATCTCTGTTCAGCACAGCGATTACACTCATATTCAAATGTTCAATTTAAAATATGCAGCGTTTCAATCTTCCAGTGAGACTGTATGACTAACCGTTTTATTCCAGTCAGTAAAGCAAGAAATGTAAATGTGTCAGTCAGTAGAAACATGAACCAATAATATATGTCATTTAGGCAATATTATACCTCATGGAATTATGCAGTCTCTGTGTCTGTCAATGTGCTTAATGTACCAGTAAAATCCTGCGCATGTTGTTTCATAAAGAATTGCTCATCAGTGCAAACGTATTATTGTACCAGTATGAGAATTCATCTGGCTCTGTGAACCTACCAGAGATCTTCATTGTGGTTCAGTTAAAGACTTGGCAGACTGTCTTCCATTCTTAAGCAGAAGTGAAGTAAACTGTGCTGTTCCTGGTGCATAATTTTGCCACGTAATTTATGTAATGACATGGCTATTTGTAATATTTAATAATGCACGATTCAGGAACACATGTTTATAAAGTACAGAACACTGTGATATGTTCAGTAAATTAAACCTATCTGCCACTGACTGAACATTACATTAGAGTGTGTGATGGACTCTGATTGGATAAAAACTGATAATTGCTCTAATATCATTGGTCAAAAACAGAAAAAAATATAACATCACTGAATTATATAAAGGAATGCCATGCAGAGTCCTCAACAAGTGCAACCACTGATTAATAAACAAAAAGTGTCTGATTAGGTTTTCCAAAAAAGTTAAAGCAATCATTGATTTTGAAGCCTTTGTCTTTTTTCTCTGTGGACTAGTGAATAAATAAATTCTATCAGTTTTCATCAGACTATGTTCTCAGTGGGATTCACAGTCTCCGTAAGTGCATAGGACAATCGTGCCATCCTGAACATTGGCCTTCTGCTAGCAATCTAGTCCCTGCAGACCGTCCAGTCTATAAACAGCTACATGGTGTCCTGGAGTTGTCCCTCTTGCTGCCATGGAGACACAGTAAACAGAGGGTCAGTCTGAGAGAAAGAACCAGAGCCATCCAGCCTCCTCACAGGAGGCAGGGGTTTCTGTCTAGACTCTGTGCTTTTCCCACATTTGTTTTTAATGGAGCAAATTCTCACACGCTCTTTTAAGCACTTGATAAATATATCTGGGAACAGAGCGCAAACCCCAGTTAACATCCATGCTTAGAAGGCACAGTTTTGCCCAAAATCATCATGTACTCACTCTCATGTTGTTCCAACCCCCTTGAATTTTGGAACATGAGGGTGAATAAATGACAGAATTTTCATTTTTGGACAACCCGTCCCTTTCATTACTAGAGGGGGTACATGATGTGACAGCCTGGGTTAGAGAGGGATTTTCTGGTGTTAGGGGTTCCTCGGTTTGATGCAGCTCAGACCATGACAAACAGCTCGTCCCTGGCACACCAAACCAGGAGCTGTTCAAGCCTACAATACAAGTGCTCTCAAGCTAGAATTTGGCCTTCATATAAAGAGCATAGTGCTCCAGTGCCATGTAGTGCAGTACAGTATGCTCCTCTCTGTGTAGGTACTTTGGAAACAAGTATCACGTGCACGAATGACTGTATTTCATACATATAGCTAATAAATAGGATGGCAGACAGAAGCATCAGTACACCCTTCTTGTACAAATGACAACTGTGAAACTTAGCAATTTGACGATTTATATCCATATATCCAAAACTGTATCAAAAAAGAGAGTTTTAAAATGTCCCAGGTGTACTGAGGAAAAGCTAGAAATGCTCCTGATGGCAGCACTGAAATAAAGAATGGCATCCAAAATATTGACTAGGCCTACTGTACTCTGTAACATCAAGTTGTAAATAAAACAAAGATTTTTGAAGTATATTTCACAAAAAACAAAACAAAACAAAAAAACACTCCTGCTTCATATAAACAAGAAAATCCTGAACACTATTCTCAACTTGCAAAAATATATGAGCCTTTTTACCTAAAAAAAAAAAAAAAATCACTGTTACTTTCCGCTTGTTTGTAATTAGTGAAAATTACTAGCAATTTCTGATTGGATTTCTGAGTAGTTTACTACATTCCCTGCTAATATACTATAGTGGTATATTTGGTTACAACAAACAAGTATTTGTACACTAATCACAAATATATAACAAAATGTAAGTACTGTATATTAAACTACCTGCAATAAGCACAATATTTAAGCAAAACAAAAAGCTTTAAAAGTTATCGAGCAAAATTTAACGGGACGTTGAGAACGCTCTCTATGTGTGTGTGTGTGTGTGTTTTTATAAAGTTGAAGTTTAGCTTGATTGCTCGGCGCTCCTGCGCGCGAGTCTAAAAAAAGATATATGTCCGTCTATCGCATGTTTAAATATAAAAACAATATAAAAAAAGAAGCGCATTGGAATGGACACAATGCAGGATCTCGAGATGTTTACATTTGACACGACATCTTAAAAATGTGGTGCTCATTCGCTAGAATCGTACGGGGTTGTAGTGCATTATGTTTACATGACAACGTGGAAAAACGATTGAAAAGAAGCACAGTGGAACGTAAGAAGGCGTTTTGTGTGAACCATCTCTAACAGACGTTTGTTTTGTCAGATGTCATTAGATAGTTAATGTGATGAACTGCACCTGTGCTAGTCTGCTAGGACACCTGTGTGAACTTTGTACATGCGCTAAAAATATCACTTGAGGTCACTGCAACAGTCATTGCAAAAATGGCTCAGAAAAGTTAAGTTAGTTCGGAGAAAAGGTTGGTTTGAAGTTTTAAACCAACTAACGCAATGACATTCATACATTTTTAAGCATGGTTTATGTGTCCAAAACTGTTTTTGGAGCCACTTCATGTGTAATGTAACTATGCCATCAAGACACTCAGAAAAGTTAAGTTAGTTCGGAGAAAAGGTTGGTTTGAAGTTTTAAACCAACTAACGCAATGACATTCATACATTTTTAAGCATGGTTTATGTGTCCAAAACTGTTTTTGGAGCCACTTCATGTGTAATGTAACTATGACATCAAGACACTAGGCTAGATAAATTAACTTTTTTTTTTTTTTTGGTGGTAAAGTAAGAGAATTATCACTTGAAATGAAATCCAAGCAGTTTTCAGTGTTCCCTTATGTGGTTGTGTTATTGAAATTGTTTACATTCCCGAGAGGAGATGTTTAAAAGAGCAACACATGCTGTGTTGACATGAAAATATGACATATCGTTTTGTTATTGTGTTCTGTAAATAGTTTGTAATCTGCTCATCAGCAGCAAAGGCTCTGACTCAACGCTCAGCCTTAATTTAATGATGAAGTAGCCTATACTCCTCTCAGTCAGGCACAGGTGTCTGCCGGCGGTAAGGAAAGAAAAGTCTAGACAGCAGACAGGGTGATGACACAGCGAAGAGAGTCACTGGTGGATGATTTTAGCTATCAAACCGCTAAGACTTATGGGAAAAGAGGATTAATCATAAAGGGTGCAAGGTTTGGATCTGAAAGAGGTGGGGGGAGAGTTTGAACCCTCAGTTTCTCATTCTACCCTGTGACCTCATGAGAGGAGTGGCATCCTGGCATCATCTTTCTTTCATTCACTCACTCACTCTCCTAACCCCACACGCATGCTTAAAAGGGACTCAGAGACAAGCACTGGCTTCCAATCGTGGTTGGGTGAGCCATTCGTCCAGGGTAGGAGAGATAGAGCTGAGATACTGCAAATCTCTCGCCAATAAGAGGAGACTGTACTGAGGAAGCAAGTTCAACTTTGAGAAAGAGGAGGCTGAACAAAACAAGACAGATATGCCACAGAACGTGGTTCTGGACGGGCCAGCCCCTTGGGGATTTCGGCTTTCAGGAGGCAAAGATTTTAACCAGCCGCTGACCATAACTCGGGTAAGCGAAAGCCTTTGGCTAAAGTCTGCTGCTTTACAAATTCCACTCAGAGATAATGATGCTTTTGATGTGCTGGGTAACACTGCCGTGGGCATGAGAAACCAGTGGGTGGATCATAAAAAAAAAACATTCCCAGGACCTCACTTTAGACGTAACTGAGGAGTACAGTGAGAAATATTTTTAGAGCCACAAGTTCAAACTGACATTTTTAGAAACATCTGTGGTTGTCAGGGAATCATTTCCCAATAGAGACTTTCTATGTTAGATATAATTACCTAGTTTTGCTCTTCATGTCATTGTGATTTACTCTAGTAGTGCATTTTAGGAAATCAATACTTGTATTCAGCAAGGATGCATTCTATTTATCAAGTAAAAGACATTTAAAATGCTACTTTTTTAATTAAAAAAACCTTTCTTTTGAACTTTCAGTATTGATAATAAAAACAAATATTTTTGAGCATCAAATCAGCATACAGGAATTTCTCCTCATTTGACACTGAAGTCTGGAGTAATGATGCTGAAAATTCAGATTTACCATCACAGGAATACACTGCTTTTTAAGATATACTGAAATAGACGACAGAAAACGGTTTCAAATTGTATCAAATTATATTTCAGAATATTACAGCAGTATTTTGGATCAAACAAATATAGCCTTGGTGACCATAAGAAACTTCTTTCAAAACATCAAAAATCTTACTGTATTAAAGGTTACGTATTACAGCTGTACCTAAAAGTGTATATTACATGAACATGCATTTTCTCTTCCAGTAACTAACATGTTAACAAAACGTCAGGGACACACACACACACACACACACACAGAGGCTAGTCTAATGCCTGGCTCCGGAGGGGATCTCTACACCTGTTGTCTGAATGAATCGCAAAGCTCTTAGTCCAACAGTATTTTAAACAGCCGATGAAGTCTGGACATTTGTGGTAACAGAAGAGGTCAAAGGTTAACTGAGCACTCAATGATATGTGTGAGATGAATTGAACAATCTCTAATTTAAGCAATTATTTCAGCACAATCTCAGGCCTCATATCCACTCAGATTGTTCATAAATGTCTAAAACGGTCTAATCCTTCTTTATAGATCACCCGAAGGTGGTGAAAGCGCCCCATTTCATAGATAAAGTTATTTTGAGCTGAATAAAAGGCAGGTATAATGGCATGCTAGATTTATGCTCAGCAACTGCACCGTTTATGTGTTTTGGTTGAAGGCTAAGAAGGTCCTAAGGCTCCACTTGACTAAAACCACTTGACTAAAACTATGAATTTCCCTTATACAGAAAGACACTACAAACTGCCTGTCTAACTACCTCTGTGTCTCTATAAGAACTCTATTGGGAGTTTGACTGTGGGAAATTCTATGTATTGCACCTACAGAACAGCTACATAATGACTTTTGTATCTCATCAGTCTTGTGTCTGAACAGCTTTCCACAGGAAGCGCTGCATTCTGATGCATGGAATGTAGCGGAATGATTAGTAGCTCAGTCTCATCGACAGCAGCTCTTTGATCGTGACATTCAAGTACATTCTTAGTGAAAAGCCAGTTCTGACATTCGCCATAAATTGTGGAAAAAACGCAGCAGAGAACGGACAGGTCGTCGTAAAAATGATACTTCCCATACACCCTGATTGGAACCAGAACAGCGGGTCTCACGAAAAATGAATTGCCCTAACAGAAAAAAACTGTGGTGCTACCATAGTAAAGTGATTTATACCATGGTACTCCAATGTACTTCAAAGAATATCATGGTATTGCCAATAAACATGTCTGAAAAGTATATATTTTTTCTGGTGCAGCACTGGATTTGGTCACAATAGGGAAACAGAAACTTTCAGGTGGACTAGACGTGAAGTCTCAGCTGAGCAGAATGATGTCATTTTTCAAATAAACCAACGAGGTTTATTTAACATTCCTAGCTAATGACTTCCCTGCAGTATCCAAGTAAAGTGACATTGGATTTGATTTCAAACAAAAACAATAAAACCCACTCAAACATAATTTAAATGGATTAGAATGAGCATGTTTCTTATTTCGGTGTATGCCAATGCCAGATCCTGAAAGCTAAATATATTGCGTCTCTAAGCAGAGAAATACTGATGACTAATGCAGAATGCGTGTGGTTTCTTTGTAAAACCGCTGTCTGTAATCATACATGTATTGATGCCAGCAAGGTGGCTCTTTTCTCATACTATGAGCCCTGATGTTCTTATTCCAGTAACATTAGCCTCAATTGATGCGGGCTTGCCAGCACAGATGGGGCACAGCACAGCACAGACCGTCTAAATTATACTGCTGAATTAAAAATGTAAATGACCGTTATATTTCTAAATCCAGTCATTGAGCAGAAAGCTTTAACAAATCATTTATTACAGGGGCAGTCCTTCTGGATTTAGCCTGGTTTAGTGCTTTTTGCTCAAAGGCATGATATGGATAGTTCATGGTTGAGCATCAGGTTTTAGCCACTTCACCCAAAAATCATTTACTCACCCTTATGTCAGCACAGCTTCTGTCACGAAAACAAATTCCTTGTATGTGTAAACATACCTGGCAATAAAGCTCATTCTGATTCTGATTCTGATGTCGATTTTCGTGTAGGTGCACTCACCCTTATGTCAGCAGAATACCTAACAATTCACATTTACTCACCCTCATGTAGTTCCAAACCTGTATGATTTTCTTTCTTGTGTGGAACACAAAAAGGAAAAAGTGTTTTGCAGCAATGTCATGGAAAAACAATTTTTGGTTCTCTACAAAGCCATTCAGTTTCCGGTTCTTTTTTCAGTTCCATTTTTTTTTTCTTAGTGTGAAGAACTATTTTAGTAAACCTTTTTTCCACTATAAAGAATGTTTTGTGCATTGAAATGTTCCATGGATGTTAACGGTTCATCATGGAACCACAGATGCCAATAAAGGACCTTTATTTTTAAGAGTGTGTATTAAAAGCCAGTGAGGTCTGATGTTGTTTTGGACCCCATTGATTTTCATTGTATGGACAAAACCATTAAACAGAATATAATTTTTTCCCCCTCCACAGAAGAAAGGAAACCATACAGGTTTGGAATGACACAAGGGTGAATTAATTTTAACTTAGGTGAACTATCCTTTAATTTATTCTGCCTGATGTTGCTCCAAACATAATGTCGAATGTTCAGCGTGCCCTTACATGCTTCTCTTACGGGTTTGTGTGTCACCTTGGGGATTTTTCTGCACAGGTGCTGCAAAGCTTACAAAAACCGAATTGTTATATTCATGTGTCACTCGATGGTTTCAGCTCAGTCTAAGCTCCCTTTGTTTCCATCTATTAAACAGAGCATCTTTGTTGTTGAGCCAAACACATCTCTCATTTGCTTGAGTAGTGTCAAGGGAACGATCTCATTTTTATTGTGTCCATTCTGAGACATTTGGATGCTTCTTTCTTCGCAGTAACCCTTGATTTCTGCAGACATCCCCATAATGTATGTCTACAGGGGAAATAAGGCCTAGTTTTTGTTTGTTGCCTTAAATATGGATCAACCAATAAGATGTATTTTGTGATATCATGATATGGGAGGACAAAGATAATTGTTTTGTCATGTACACAAAGCGAAAAAGGCAACAGGAAATGAGATATTACGGCGTGACTGTTATTTGACAGGAAACAGAGCTGCTAGCTTCACCAGTCAATAAATTATGTGTTAGGAATAAAACAACACAAATCTTAAAACCCTCTGGTCTTAAATAGCTGTTGAGACTTGACCTGGTATAAATTTTCCCTTCTCGAGAGGCAGACTTAACTAGAAGAAGGTCAGCGGTGTTGGGATATACAGTATCAGTGCAGCTGAGTCAGGAGTCAGGTAGAACGAGGCCTGCACACAGGACGAGGTGATGAGATAAATGACTAGGGGGACGAGGAGAATACCTAAGAAAATGAGCCTGGCACTGATGAGAGGAATAAGGGATGATGTCAGACTCCATTAATGAAAGAGAGGTTGATGGGGAGAGAAACACCGGCCGGCAGGGTGGATGCCAGAGCAGTCAGATCATCAACCGCCAATAGGCCTGACCGTGCTCCCCTGGAGGCCTTGACTGACACATCCACAGCTCGCTATTTTTAGTTCACTTCTAAACCACAGTGGGTCAACAGATTGTTTCTACCCCTGTCACTTTCCGTTTATGTCTAAACTGCTCTATAGTTTGCTGCAAACTTGTAGTGACTTTAAATGAAGGCTCCTAAAGGAACCGATTCTTTTCATTCAAAACTTTGTTAGAAGCTGAAGCATATTTAGCAATGACCTATTCACCACTTTTATCCCAAGTGACTTAGATCACACTTAGAACAACTTTTAACGTGAGTGATGTGGTTTTGGAAAGCAGCGCTGATGGACGAGATATCTGTCTAGTGCATATTCACTTAGAAAAACAATGGAAAAGCAGCACAGTAAAATTCAATAAATGGTTTCTGTTTGAACAGTCTGTAAGTGTCATTTTCTTTAAACTACTTTAAATGGTCCAAGAAAGGTTTTCTTTTGGGTTCTTATGGTTTTGAACATGTTTATGCTAGTTTTAAGAAAAGCTTCAAGACTCTAAAACATCATGTAGTAAAATCATCAATTTAAAAAAAGAAAGAAAATATACTTACAGCTTAAATACATGTGAATGTACAAAAAGTATTTGACTTAAAAAAAAGTGTTTTATTTTTTATTATTCATATACTATTATAGTAGTGCATCTTTTAAATGAGCTTTTATTTTATATTCTCAGTTTTATTTTAGTTTTAGTAATTATGTTATGCGCTTTTGTCATTTCTATTTACTTTTAATGAATCTTTATTAATTTAGTTTTAGTAATTTTAGTACTTCAGCTTGAACCTATTTCAGTTAGTTGCATTTTAGTTGCCATTTAAATTTTTTTAAGTTTAGATTTTTTCATTTGATAGGCTATTTATATTGTATTTCACCTTTATTTCAATTACAATATACAGAAAAAAAAAAGATTTTTATTTCCAAAATGACAAACATGCTCATTATAGAAGAGATGTATTCAAGTCATTGTGTACGCATGCCATTTTTTTATGTATTTATGAAGAAATTAATAGATGCGACAAAAAAAGCATCAAGTCTGGTTCTTGTTTTCAGGTGACACCAGGCAGCAAGGCATCTCGGGTCAACCTGTGTCCAGGAGACATCATCCTGGCTATCCAGGGAGCGTCCACTGATGGTATAACTCACGCTGAAGCTCAGAACAAGATCAAAGACTCCACCAATCAGCTTTTCCTCAAGATAGAGAGGTACCGTGAGCGTTTCTCATTAAAGGATAGTGTTACAAACAGCGTTAAGCATCTTTCAACAACTTTATATCAGGTTCTCTCACCTCCTTTTAAAGTTGCAGCCAGAGGGAGTACCGTAAGCTGGAGTTCCAAAAGAATTTGCCTTTACCGCTTGCTATGAAAGTGTCCATCAATACCCACAGAGCCTTATTTATGACAACGATGAATGTGTCTTTCCTCGGTGATTAATGCTCTCTCATAAACCATCTGGCTTGTACATGCCAGTGTGTTGACGTTACTTTACTATCTAGAAGCGGTCATGGCCCTGGTGCACAGTAATGACCCCCCCAGTGCTCTTTGATCTTTTTTTTATGATTTCACAGGAGGCGAGTACATGGTGTCTAACTGTGTGCATTAAATGTGTTGCAGGTCAGAAACAAAAATGTGGTCACCTCAGGTTATAGAAGAGGGGAAAGTGAACCCATTCAAAATCAATTTGGAGGCAGAGAAGCAAGTAAGTGTAATGGAAAAGAAAAACAAATGCACCGTTCTTTATTTTTATCTGCTTATAATATGCAGCATGAATTTTTATTTTTTTGAAGAAACACTAGAGTGCATGAGGCATGTTAAAGGGATATTCCACCCATAAATAAAAATCCTCTCATCATTTACTCATCCTCATGGAACACAAACAGTTATTTTTAGAAAAATACTCCATCTCTGTCAGTCCACATAATGCAGATGGATGGGATGATGCTCAAATTGAACACAACGGTGTTTCATACAACCCCAGTTGATGAATCCATTTCTAACAAAATGATAGATGTGTATGAGAAAAATACGAATGTGAAACTCTTACATCAATTCTAATATACTTTAATACAGCCATACATCAATAATAGAATATTGATACTAATATTGATGTAAGCGCATTGCGTGCGAGAAGTGACGGTCCTTCCGTATCACTTCTCGTAAGTTTCACAATGCATTTACGTCACGCTTCACAACACGCTGATGTTTGAGCCATGCATGAACTCATCAACCTGTGCATGACAGTTGGCTGGAAGGAATGGTTTATATCTTACAAAGTTTAAAATATTGGTATTTTTCTCACCTTTCATATCGCTTCATAAAATATTGATTCATCATATGGATGACCGTTGTGTTCATTTTGAGTGCTTTTTAAAGCGTCATCCCATCCGCCAGCATTATATAGTATGGACTCACAGAGATGGATTATTTTTCTAAAAAACTGAGTTTGTGTGCCACAGAAGAAGGAAAGCCATATGCATCTGGGACCACGAGAGGGTGAATAAATGATGAGAGGATTTTAATTTTTGGGTATCCCTTCATAAACTGTGCTAAGCTGCTATTTTTTTGTTTGATTTGTCCTTGTACAGGAAAAGTTCACCTAGAAATGGAAATTTGCTAAATCCACTGGATTCTCTGCAGTGAATGGGTTCCGTCAGAATGAGAGTTCAAACAGCTGATTAAAAAAAAAACATAATTCACAAGTAATCCACTTGACACCAGTGCCTGTTTGTAAGAAATATAAGAGAAAAACATATTTCTCTCCTGATTCAGTCTTTTTTCCCCCACTGGAACCAATATTACGAAAAAATAACTTGTATTTAAGTTGGAAGCAATGGTTTAAAGTTAAAAATGTTAATTGACTGGAGTCGTGTGGATTATTGTGTTGTTTTTTTTAGCTGTTTGAACTCTCATTCTGACGGCACCCATTCACTGCAGAGGAACCACTGGTGAGCAGGTGATATAATAAAGAAAAAAAGAAAAAGAAATGAAAAATGTGACCGCTTGAAAAACAATATAACAGATTAGAAAAATGTAAATGAGTTCAAGCGTATGCAGCATCTAAAGGACTTATCTGCTGAATGTGGTATGCAAATGTGGTGTTTGTGTGGGGCTTTGAGTATGTAGTGTGTCCATCTGTCCTACACACGCAGGAGTATAAACCTATTGGCACAGGTCATAACAGAAGAGCACAGCCCTTTGTGGCTGCCGCCAGTCTGGATGACAAAACGCAGATTGAACTCATCAACCTGTGCATGACAGTTGGCTGGAAGGAATGGTTTATATCTTACAAAGTTTAAAATATTGGTATTTTTCTCACCTTTCATATCGCTTCATAAAATATTGATTCATCATATGGATGACCGTTGTGTTCATTTTGAGTGCTTTTTAAAGCGTCATCCCATCCGCCAGCATTATATAGTATGGACTCACAGAGATGGATTATTTTTCTAAAAAACTGAGTTTGTGTGCCACAGAAGAAGGAAAGCCATATGCATCTGGGACCACGAGAGGGTGAATAAATTATGAGAGGATTTTAATTTTTGGGTATCCCTTCATAAACTGTGCTAAGCTGCTATTTTTTTGTTTGATTTGTCCTTGTACAGGAAAAGTTCACCTAGAAATGGAAATTTGCTAAATCCACTGGATTCTCTGCAGTGAATGGGTTCCGTCAGAATGAGAGTTCAAACAGCTGATTAAAAAAAAAACATAATTCACAAGTAATCCACTTGACACCAGTGCCTGTTTGTAAGAAATATAAGAGAAAAACATATTTCTCTCCTGATTCAGTCTTTTTTCCCCCACTGGAACCAATATTACGAAAAAATAACTTGTATTTAAGTTGGAAGCAATGGTTTAAAGTTAAAAATGTTAATTGACTGGAGTCGTGTGGATTATTGTGTTGTTTTTTTTAGCTGTTTGAACTCTCATTCTGACGGCACCCATTCACTGCAGAGGAACCACTGGTGAGCAGGTGATATAATAAAGAAAAAAAGAAAAAGAAATGAAAAATGTGACCGCTTGAAAAACAATATAACAGATTAGAAAAATGTAAATGAGTTCAAGCGTATGCAGCATCTAAAGGACTTATCTGCTGAATGTGGTATGCAAATGTGGTGTTTGTGTGGGGCTTTGAGTATGTAGTGTGTCCATCTGTCCTACACACGCAGGAGTATAAACCTATTGGCACAGGTCATAACAGAAGAGCACAGCCCTTTGTGGCTGCCGCCAGTCTGGATGACAAAACGCAGGTGGTGAGCTCCACCTACAACACTCCCATAGGCCTCTACTCTCAAGATAACATCCAGGACGCCCTGCAAGGACAGATCCGGGGTCTGGTGCATGAAAAGCCTGAGGGGTGAGTGCCAACATGGATCACCCCAACCATATGGACTAAGATACTTCTCTCTGCTTGCTGTAGGCCGGCTGCCCACTTACCACTAACACACACTCGGATCCTCCAGAAGTCCACACAAGTCTTCCTGCAGCCCGAATATAAGCATTTGGATAGAGAATTATGATGGAAAGAAGTTAATTGGGTTCTGTTAGAGATAAGAAAGGGCAACCCCTTATCTAATACTTTCATACTAGTATATTATAGCAGAACAAATATTCACATTTGGGCCTGCAGAGTTGGATCTTGGAGGACTTCTGCTCCTTTACCTTTCACCTCTAACTGTCTATTCACATCTTCGCTCTTATGTCTTACAGGACATTGATTACTTCGAACACAAGTTTAATGTCAGACCAAAGCCCTTCATATCTGCAAGCCAAAAGAGGTCATTAGACAAAACCACCCTACATGTAGTCAAATATGGTCACTTGATAACAGTAGAATTTGTACATTTTTACATTCATTCAGCTATAAAGCTGCAGCACAGTATATACTGAAGCTCTATGTAAATCTCTAACTACTTCTTCCATTCTTTTCTGTCTTGTTTGTCCTTTTCTGTGTCCTCTGTGAGGCCCCACTGATTTGATTGCTTCCTGGTTTGGTCCACCTGGTTATTATACACTGACCTTACACAACTCCAGTAACACTACATCCCAGACGCTGAAGGGAAATGTAGCTCAGATGCCTGGCACCCCGTCGGCTGGGTCCAAGGCAGCTCTTTCTGCACAGTATAACTCCCCCATTGCATTATACTCAGCAGACAATGTCTCAAATACACTGCAGCAGGCTCAGATGTCCACTGTAGTCAGGCAGGCATCGCCCAGGTAACCAGAGCTTTGTTTACACCACCTTACAAATCTACTAGCTTGTGCTATACAGTAAGCATAGCTGAATAAGGACCTGATAGATTAAAGACACAGGGTTCCTACAAAAAACTTCAAAATATTTTGGGGAAAAAGGAAAATATTGCAAATGTGCACTCTAAAAATAAAGGTTATTTAATGGCATCTGTGGTTCCAGATCCAGACCTTTAACATCCATGCAAACTTTCCATTGGAAAAAGGGTTCTTTGGATTTTTAAAATGTTTTTCACACTAAGAAAAAATTGTTCTTTTACCAACTGTTCACTGAAAGGCTCATTGGGAACCTAAAATGGTTCTTCTAAGGCACCACAGTGAAAATCCCCTGTTTGGAACCTTTATTTTCAAGACTGTAGGCCTGTAATTAAATATTAGTAATGGAAACTTCTACATAAGGAATATTGGTTCTGGTCAATATGCGATTAAACAGAAATAAGCATGACCAAAAAAAGATTGTTTACTTTATTTACAATGAAAGTCTATGGGGTAATGCATAAATGCACACAAGACAAACATGGGTTTATATGAGACTAGTTTCAAAACCTGTTATGACCATGTTAAACCACAGAAAACACAAAATAAATAGAAATTCATTGACTTAGAACAGTAGCTCCACTGCTAAGTTATGATTTAGACAGCTTTACAATTCAAACAGCACCAACTGTGGTAATCGACAGCATGTTGATGCTGAATTGAATCCAGGACATTCTTTAAACTTATTTTATACCAATGAAAGTTCTAAACAGTTTCATAGCCAGCATCTAATATTCATAATGTGTCCTCCTGAGCACTGCCAAACTTTTATATAACACAGAATTATGTTTTTTTTTTTTTTTTTACTTCATGGACAAACATTGTGGGCTTCTGCCTTTATTTGTTTTCAGCCCTATACCCCTGACGTCCATTGAAGACTCTCATGTGTACCGTATGCTCCAGGACAACCAAGAGCAGCCACATGAACCACGTCAGTCTGGATCGTTTAAGGCCCTGCAAGACTATGTGGAGAGTGATGGTGAGCTGCCTTTATCTGTTACTTCACAAGACAGAAATTACAGCTTGCTGCACTGATAAAGATGTCAAAGTTTAAATGTCAGCAAATATTCTGGTGAACTACAGATGCACTTGAAAAGTAATAGTTTTGCGGGCCCAATTTGATTTAAGCTGCCTTCACTATTCTCAACAATCCTGCTAATGACGTCAGTCAGAGCCCGCTGTTCTCTTAATAGTCTGGATTCAGTATGAGGGAGAATTTCACATTGCCGAAGTGGATCTGAGACTCTTTATTCCTCTGACAGGCACAAGGCCCATAGTGACTAGAAGTGTAAAAGCCCCAGTGACAAAGCCTCAAGCTGCCACATCCTCACTCCAGAAGCTGCCTCTCTGTGATAAATGTGGCACTGGCATTGTGTGAGTACGGCATTCAGCACGAGACCATACAGATGGTGTCTTCTTTGAGAATATAGTACCAATTTTCATGAAAACTGTTCTACACTGAATAGTATTCATGCATTTTAACAACTTCATTAAATCAAAGTTTTTCTACAATTGGCTCACAGTGGACCAGTGGTGAAAGCTCGGGACAAGTACCGCCATCCAGCCTGTTTCGTGTGCTCAGACTGCGGCTTGAACTTGAAGCAGAAGGGCTACTTTTTTGTGGAGGGACAGATGTACTGTGAAGCCCATGCTCGAATGCGAATGACCCCACCTGAGGGACATGATCTAGTTACTGTATATCCTACTGCTTAGAGGGACTGACAGTTGAAATTAGATGACTGGTGTTGTTTGCGATTATTGCTTGTTGATGTTCTGTTATTCATTTCTTAGTTTATAAAAAGAAATGCAATGCCAATTTAAAGCCATATACACAAGGTATTAAGATGTTTTTAGTGATTGGATCATTACTACATTACTGTTTACACCTGGTATTAACATGCATTAGGCATTGCTTCACTGTGGTTCGGGAAGCATTCAGGATGGACTGAATTTAAAAGCAGTGTGTTCACATGTGTTTCTGACTACCTTTGCATGGTTCACTGATACAATTCCAAAACATGCAAGACCCCACAAAGCATTTTGAGCACTGACAACTGATCTGATCACAGTTAATGCAAGGTGTAAATGGGATCTATACTCTCAAAACTCTTTCTTAAGGCCTTAATCTAGTTCTTGTTGAAATGCTGTTAATTGACTCTCCCATTTCTCACATATTAGGCTTCTGTGCAGAGCAAATACTGAAATTAAACAAACTATAAACTACCTTTAGGTTTCAGTTATTCTAAAATATGAAAGAAAGATAATTTTGCTTTTAATACAGGTTTAAATATGCCATCATCTAGGTACAAAGTATTTGGTAATCAGTTTCCCAGTACAAATTATTTTTAATGTTTTTTTTTAATATATATAATTTATATTACTAATACTTGTGCTGCATTATTTTTTTCAATTCTCATGTTTCTAAATGAACTTATAGGCATAGTTCACACAAAGCAGAAAACTGTCATAATTTACTCAGCTATCCCTTTAAGGCCATGCACCTTTTATAACACATAAGATGAAAGGTTTATTATATCACAACATTGTAAATTATGAGACATTTGAAATTATTTGTCTAGACCATATTCATAAAATGAATGACATTAATGCTGCAAAAACTTGTAAAAATTTAAGAGCTTACTGAATTGGCCAAACACCTTGCTGGTTAAATACATACTATGTGTTTTTAATGTTTAATAACTTGTGATTTTAGACAAAAGTGTCTCAGTGTACTACTGACAAAATGGTACACAGTGGTTAAACATCTCTAGATGCTATGAAACAAGTATTTTTTTCTGGGGCAGTAGTACTGAGCATAAGCTCTTTTAGTTCATCTTGAGCATAACATAAGGTTTTTTGAGTTTATCTTTATCAGTTAAGAGAATGATGTAAATACAATTCAAAATTGTAGCTTTTTAATCTAAAGACCAATATATGACATTCATTTATTCACCTGAAGACATCACACGTTCTTAATACGCCATCACAGAGGGGATTCGGTTGTAGTTTGTGGAGTTCACAGCTCTGTAAAATAAAGTAATTTACATTACTGTGAGTCTGAAGTGTCTTATTCTGTGGAACTTAGTCAGCAACTGATATTAGTGATTATTATGCTAAGCATTAAGCACTTTTTAGAGTGTGATATGAGTGTCTTGGTGCTAGTTCCTGGAGCTCAGCTTACTTATTGACATTGAGGCTGATGATGCTCTTGACAGGTGTGCTCTTTGGACCAGGGGAGGGATGAAATATTTTTACTTCCTTATTCATCATTGCTGATTTGGTATTTTTGGAACCATAGGGTTCTGCAGAGTAGGTGGGGTAGGAATCAAACGCTCCTGCTTTCATACCTCCAGTCTGCAAAAAATAAATACGCCACCAAAATGTACCAAGATGGCAACTCTTTCCATATTCATTTCATGAAATTTTTACACTGTGTTTGATCTCCTTTACGTACCTTTTTACTGGGCGAACTTGGTTTGAAGGGCACCGTAATGTGCTTTTTCTCCTCTGTCTTCTTTGGAGGTGGTAGAGGTTTGTCAAATTTGTAAGGATTGCTGTCAAAGCATTCAACTGGATGAAGGTTCAAACGAAACGCTCCCCCTTTTAGCATGGATTTGTGTGCCATGATCTCACGCTGGTAAACAAATTATCTCTCTCATTAGAGAAAGAGAACAGTCATCTGCTTGCATAGAATTATACTGTCAGGTACTCAGAGGACGCCTTATCTTAATTAAAACAAGGACCCGGGAGTCTGATTAAAAATCTCATTTAGGTAGACCTAAAAATACCTTTAGCATTTCCTTGGCTCTGTCATAGGGGTCTGAGGAATGGGACACCATCTTGGAGAGGGTGACATCAGGATAGCTATTAGGGCGCAAGGACAAATCAATACGTCAGACAGCAAAACCACAGAAACTTGCACATTAGAGGATAATGTCATTTGCTTACCCGTAACCACTTCCCTTCTTGGGCGGATTGCTGTAGATGTTTTTTCCAGGTGATTTGTTTGGTTTCCTTGGATTCTGTAGGGCACTCATTGCTTGAATGGGGCCTCCAAATGTCCCATAATAGCTGCCCACTCCACATCTACAAATCAGAGAAAACCATTAAGCAACTGTAAGAACAGTTTCAGGAATAACTGGAAAAATTGTAAGCTGCCTGGCAGTTTTTTCTGGTATAAATAGGGAAAAGAAGAAGAAAAAAATCAACAACAAAAATACAGACATCTACCTAGTTCTGTGACTAGCAGCCTTAATGGCTCACTCAAGCTATTATTCCTCTGGCTATTATTCCTCTCAGATGCACATGAAAACCAGACTGTTTGCATTTGATGCTTTGAACTATTGCAACATGGTGAAATCCTTTTATTTGAAAAATTAAGGACTATATCTTGTTTTCAGGTCAACAAACATCATTAAAAAGCACAAAGCATGTTTCTTTCTCGACAAAATCTTGTTTCTGGAGTGTTTTTATGTCTTCAGATTTTAATAGACCATGCAAACCAATGCCTACCTCTCACACTAATGAAATATCACTGAACCAAATACATCTCAGGTGCAACTTTGTTCTCCTTGGTGTAAAGACTGAATATATCTCTCTGGATAAAATCTGCACCAGTAAACCAGTCAATAAAGCTATTAAAAATTAGAGGGATAGTTCATCCAAAAAAGAAAATTCTGGTTATTGATTATTCACTCACCCTTATGTCGTTCAAACCTGTATGATTTTTTTTTCTTTTGTTGAATAATTGTTGAAAGATATTTTTTAGAAATATCTCCATACAATATGAGTCAATGGTCGACAAAATTGTTTGGTTACCAACATTCTTCAAAATGTCTTCTTTTTGCTCCGTAGAAGAAAGTGATACAGGTTTAAAATAAAATGAAGGCGGGTAAATGATAGACGTTTTTCATTTTTGGGTGGACTATCCCTTTAAGATTTTGTCCATTGTCACAACAACATCAACAATGACCACAATACTACTACGACGAGTACTACTATTTTCGTCTTATATTTTCACAATTATTTATCACATAAAACATTTTTTTTTTAATGAAAATGCATACATACACAAATAAATACAAATTTGCCGTGTGCCACAGAAAAAAAAGGAACTCACGTTTTTTTCTCTCCGTTACTGGGAAGAAAGGCTTTGCCTATGTTCCTTTTGGTCTGCTGTATCCTGTACTGTCTTTCTATTTTGACAGGGTCTGTGAACGCCTCTCTCTCAAAGATCCTCTTAAACTGCGTGTCGAAGTATCCCACCTGGAGCGCGCTCTTTGATTTAGCTCTTCCTGACAACATCTGTTTGTTCTTGTATGCGGAGTCATTAAATGGGCCTTTTAGTGACAAACAAAGTGCATGAGACAGACATTAAATATTTTGCAAAATTATTAACTTTTTATTTTCTATATTATGCGGGGCTAGTTGTCACATTAACCCATGTGTATGTTGTAGGCTACTGTACATGTTTATCCAGTTACACAAATGCTTATTGTATCTAGCTGAGTTTTAGTAGCCTAATGTATGTGGGTTGCAAACGTTACATGTTTGTAATGGCTGTTAGATAAACTAGTAGCTAAACAATATACAGTAATCACACTGATACATTCCGACAAGAGTCAACTACATAATGAAGGGTTTAACTCGGCTGAACTGTGTTCTCATTAGATTTACGTTCAGGACAAATTATTAAAGACAAGACTTTTAGTGCCTTTAAACTGACTTCAGAAATATTCGCTGGTGTAAAAATGTGACAAGTAGCAACAAGCCTCCACTATGAACAACAATCCTTCAAAAACAGGCGAAGTGAACCTGTTCGCCAAAACGGCGACTGTTACAACAACTGAGGCTAAAACTATTACTTTTGGACGCCAAATCCATTAGTAAAAAAAATAAAAAATACACGATAGACTGTGAAAGCTGCACTATTGTAAATAAATACCGTGTTTGTGATTTTTCTATAATGAAAATTGTATTTTGACGTTATAATTTGTTGACGCACTCTACGCAACAAACTCAGCACTGCACCAGCTACTGTAGTTCATACTATTAAAGTTTAATGTTGGTTACACTTACGGTAAATGAACGGTGTATATTTGTCCCCTATTGAGATGTATCCCAACTCTTTAAAAATGCCAATCCGCTCCATGTCAGATTTCCCTTCTGGAAGCATTTTCTAAAGTTTTATATACAGCACTTTTGGGGGGGAAAAAACAAAAAAGCCATAAGAAAGACAGAGGGATGTGAATGTGGAAATATGAATGGACCTATGCAAACTATGCAGACCATCAAGCGATAGCTCCTTTAAGCAACTCTATATACAGTAGGCTAGCCTATGCATTATGTATTCTTGCACTAATAAATACAGGTCCATATACATACCTCGAATTATGTAATGCCCTGTGTTAAACAGTCAGTAGCCTAATGGAAATAACTCCACTGCTGTGGTGTTCGTGTAGGTTGTGTACGTTGTCATGGAGTCCAGCAGGTCAGTTACTCAGTAAGCCGGACTGTCAGAGTCGTTCATAAGGGTAACGCATTTAACAACACAAACATTTAACAAATTACACTAAAAACATAACGTTTTGGATAAATAATCTTATGTTTTTTTTTCTACCTGCACATCAAAACCTGTGACGCAAACAAGGAGGAATTCTGGGTATTGCAGTAAAATGAAAACTCCACACACAACAGTAATTAGCTAACACATGTTTAGGAAAAACTCGCTGAAAAATGTTACAAAATCCTATTTATGGAAACCGAAATACTTTATATTAATATATATACTTTAAATGATCACAATTTGCATTTCCATGAACATATAAAAACCTTATACTGTGAAATGTACAAAACCATTTAGATAGACTGCAACTGCAGTTTATCTCAATCAAGAAAACTACATCCTTTTCAAGTCATCCATAGTGATGGCAACAACCTGCAACAAAAGTGAAGCAGTTGTAATTACACTTTTGACTGTAAATGTTTTAAGAACCAACACGAACTTAAGTGTAGCCTATATCTCACATTTTCGTGACAGGGGTCTTCATAGTCACAGATGTCGTTGGGAAAGGCTGCTCGGACCATCTCTTTGAGCTCAGCTGGGTACACATACGTGCATTTGTCACGTGTGCTGCAGCCGAACCTGTTCAACTGTCAACATTTGCGTTAAGATCACCCAAAATAAAGTAAAAAATTATAATACAATACAAAGTGATGCTTACTAACTGACGCTGGATTAAACGATAAACTTTTCTTCGTTTGATCCGGTCTGTCTTCTTCAGCCTGGAGGCCGCGTGGAGCAACGGCCCCACCCAGAGGGGCACACTAGACATGAAGACCTAATGTTAGTCATCATGACTACGAAACAATTTTAATGTTAGGGTATATAATACCTGCAAATACATATCTAAATCAGACATACACACAAGCAAGACGTTGAATGCACAAAAAGTCGACTTCAAACACGCGTTATGCGATTCAAACACTGATCTAACACTGCATCTATTTATTTAGAGACATCAGCAGTATATTACCCGAATGACTGACAGAGATCAATGTAAGTGTCCATTAATTACCACCATATCAACATTTCGCTTGGAAGTGTTGTTGCTGCATTAGGGTGAAAGCTGATGCGCATGTGCAATTAAAAGAGGAAACGCATCGAAAACAATGTAACTGAATCATCGGTTATTGGATCTGAACCAGTACGGACCGAATCTTACCATTTTTCATACATTTAAAGAGACAAGGGCAACATTTATGTGTTTAACCATCAGACTTTATTAAAATACATGCACAAATATTATGATTAGCATTAAGTTACATAAGTGAAAAAAGGTCCCTGATTTAAGCTGGAATCTTCAGAGTTTCAGGAGTTCTGAGGATTGTCACTTGCCTCCTTTGTCTGACCATTCCTTGTAGCCTCCAGCATAATTACGGGCCCTGAAGAGAGAGAAGGAATTATTGTTACAGCTTTAGCAAAACTGTGATTAAGCATTCATGATGCCAAGTTTCTTACTTCTTGAAGCCCAGGCCTCTGGCTTTCTCTGTGGCAACAGCTCCACGTTTTCCCATCTGACAGTGGAAAACCAGTTCAGAGCTGTCCAGAGACGGCTTAACTTCGCCAAACTTCGACTGGAATTCAGATGCGTCCAAGGATATGTCACTTTCTACATTTTCCACTAAAAAAAAGAAGCAAGCTCTCTTTTTTAGTACACATGGCCAATACAAATGTAAACAGAGAAAAAAAAATTGGCACATCTAGACCCAAACAATATGTCTACCCGTTTTCATTATCAATATTTTTGTCAAGCACCATGTTTGAGAGTTTTTCCAGTGATGTGCGTGCTTTTGTTTTGATTTTGTTTTTTATTTTAGGTCACCTACAAATGTGCTTCTTGTGTAACATGATGCAATGCATGCAATCAGTTGTCCATCTCTCTTACCTGGGATATGGATGGAGCCAGGAATATGCCCTCTATCTACCTCATCTTTACTGCGGACATCCACAACAAGCCCTGAACCCTTCGCCAAGAGAGCTTTGAGATCACCGTAGGAAATCTCCTTATCTATTGCAGAGAGGAATGTGTACAATCAAGCAGTTACGCCTACATTCCTGTCACGAAATAAACACTGTTGACTGAGCTCAGTAATCAACAAACATAATACTATAACAAAATTCAAGTTTGTTTGTTTATATATATATATATATATATATATATAAAATGACTTAAAATAAACATGACATTTGTTTTTCTTTCTTTTTGTTTCATTGCTGAAGAGTGTTGAACTTCTCCTGCATTCTATGCTTCATGCAATCCAGAATGGCTGAGGCGTATTCGTTTCACTTTTGGTGTGAAAGGGCCTTCACATTAGCCAAAAATAGAAATTTTTATATTAAAAACAAATTAGCAAGCCCAGCCCAAATGAAAAAAAGTAACGCAAAAGTAACGTAACATTACTTTCCATAAAAAGTAACTAAGTAATGCAATTAGTTACTTTTTAGGGAGTAACGCAATATTGTAATGCATTACTTTTAAAAGTAACTTTCCCCAACACTCTGTGTGTGCGCGTGTGTAAAAAATGTATAACCTGAATGCACTGTAAGTCGCTTTGGATAAAAGTGTCTGCTAAATGCATAAATAAATAAATATACTATATTATACCTTACATGCTAAACATTTGATTCTTAAAAAATATAATTTTACCCAAATTATACAGTTTACTCGAGATTTTATTTATTTGTAAATTGTTTGGTTTTATGATTTACATTTTTTGATGTATGGATGTCCGATATCTGTTTATATGCAAATAATGATTAAATCATAACAAAAACATAACGAAAGTGTTGCATTCCATACACATAAAGCATTCCACTTACTGCAAGTCATCCTTACGTCACAAGGTTATTAGCTCTTTAAAGCGAACAAGTAATGAAAATAACGATCAGGACAGCAGACATGCATTATTAGAAAATGCATAAAATGGAATTGAGAGAACGGGCACCGCAGGATACTAGCAAGTGCACAAAACGTTCAGCTTGTTATACAGTAGGTAATAAAATGTAGAGATAATGGAAGTGTTTATCACAGGTGCACCTGGGCACTGTCGCCCTGAGTGTTGCATTCCATACACATAAAGCATTCCACTTACTGCAAGTCATCCTTACGTCACAAGGTTATTAGCTCTTTAAAGCGAACAAGTAATGAAAATAACGATCAGGACAGCAGACATGCATTATTAGAAAATGCATAAAATGGAATTGAGAGAACGGGCACCGCAGGATACTAGCAAGTGCACAAAACGTTCAGCTTGTTATACAGTAGGTAATAAAATGTAGAGATAATGGAAGTGTTTATCACAGACTACAACAGACAACGAAAACCTGACTACAACAGACAACGAAAACAACAGCTGCTCAAAGCCAACATACGTGTCCAGTAACTTACCCCAGAAACAGTGAACAAATCTGCAGTTTCACACGTCGCTTTATTTAACTCTCTTAAAGTATGTTTCTTATTTTTAGACGAGCACAAACTTACCGCTGCTTGCCATGTTGACGTTAAGACAGTTCACCGGGTGGTGATGGTCACACCTTTACTTCCTTGTTATTCAAGTTTTTAATAGCCATCTCATATTGGCTGTACTGTAAGCATAGGCGTGGTCTTGTAAAAGGCACCGCCTTAAAAGCGCCCCTCCTTGAGCTAACTTCATAATAAAAGACCCGTAGCTTCAAAATAAAAGACTGCTTACATTGCAAGTTGAATAATATTAATAATAATAATTTGTTGTTATTATTATTATGAACAACATAAAGTGTGCTAGTAACGGTTATTATTATATTAACTAGTATAATCACCACTTGAAATTCTTGATTGTGTAACAAAGCAATTTACCATAGTATACAGATTTCACTAAAACATCTTTTACGGGCTATCAGATTATTGTTACTGCTGCAAACCATAATAAAGTCAGATGGAATCTCCTACAAACATTGTATGGGAGTACAATGGTATATTGATAGAATCATATGGCAAATACCACTTTACATAGTACTCTAATAAGTTACTTAGAGAAGATTGAGACTTTTTTTCATCTCACAATTTAGATTTTTTCCCCCCTTCAAGTCTAAGATTATATGAGAAAAAAAAAATCTGAATTGTAAGATATAAACTCAGAAGTGGAAGTATGAATTATGATACAGTATATAAACTCGCACTTGCAAGAAAAAAGTCTGAATTGTGAGATAAAATGTTACTATTACCTTATTTGTTTATGTACATTTTTTGTATAAAAATGTCAGAATTGAGGCATGTAAAAGAAATGCGGATGTAAACTCAAAACTTCAATAAAGAAAGTCAGAGACGGAAAGAAAGAAGAAAGTCAGAGAAATAAACTCTTTTGACTTTTCTATCTCACAATTCAGACTCGTAATTCAGAGAAAATAAAATCAGAATTACGAATCTGAATTGTGAGATATAAACTCAGAATTCCAAGTGGAAAAAAGTCCCAATTACTTTTTTATTCCGTGGTGCTTCCATATATTACAATTGGATATGTTCAATAAAGTAAAACATAGTATTACCATTGTTCATATCCAAAAAGCCATAGTATTGCTGCATTACCATGGTACATTTAGTTAATGTTACCATCACTCTCTACCCCATGTGATGTGGAGAAATGACATAATACAACAGCAATACAGATGTGAAGACATTTACAAATACATGAGACTAGCCGAACTCACATGAATTAAACAATTTATTGATAAGGTCTCAGAAGAGTCTCACTCGAGTAAGAATCATCCCTCAATACTGATTTGGTACATCATGACATCCATAATGAGTCTCTTCACAGTGGAAAGAATCCATTTCTATGGTTTGGGTTCTAGTACAGCAACTTTTCTGCATTAAAACAAAACTAAACAAACAGAACATCAAACGGGGTATCGATATTATCCATCTGTGATATCTGAGTGTCACAAAATTCTAGTGTTTTAATACCAGCTGTTGATTTGCACATAACAAGCCACCTTCTCTTAGAAATATAAAAGTTGATATTATGAACAATATTCTACTGTGCTGCATAAAGGTAAATCTATACACTGTACATACAGATATATTTTGAAAAACAAGTTTCACAGTTTTAAACTTTATTTAAAGTATAAACCATTTTAAAACACTTTACATAAATTATTTCTGTGTATGACTAGAATTTGCTTCGAAGGAAAAAAAAAATCAAAATTAATACAAAAATGAAAAACGATTACATATCGTACAAAGGAAAATAAACTCGACCATCATCTTTGTAGCTAAAAGTGGTGACTCCTTTATGATTGTCATAGAGTACTATGAATGATAAAAATGAAAACAAACTAAGTAAAAATAAATAGTTTCTGACACTAGTAACCTTTCAATCTGGAGTCTGTGAGTGTTTATTTTTTATTTTTTTCTGATATCTCTATACAGAAGTGCCCTGGTGAAGGTCTCGTTACTCTAATGCGACTGGGACGTACAAAACTATCGCATCTAAAGCACACTCAGAACTTCACTGTTATCAGATACAGATATGCAAGTACTGTACTTTTCTATCAGTGATGAAACAAACTATGCCAGACTTGGATGTTCTCATCACTTTTACTCCGCTGGATTTGTCTTGAAGAAACAGTCTGTAGATGATGGGACTTGCTGCAGAGGCAATTGACAGTTTAGCTGTGAAGAATGTGAGGCCTGAGACTGACATTTCTCATGACGGATGTTACTCCTCAGTTCTGACGTCGAGACTGGGCCTCTCCTGCGGCGCGTGAGACTCGCAGCACCTCTCCGATCCAGATCACACGATCACAAGCGTACCATCTGGCACCAACATCCTCTCGGTAACCCAAAAAATATGGGTCAAAATATCTATTCTTTTTTAAAAAGGGGATTTTTCGTATTTCAGCAACAGTAGCTCTGTTTTGTTTTTCAGTTTCTCAGTGCTTTTTGACGTCCACTGTTGAAAAACAAAGACGAGGTCTTTCAAATTGTTCTCTTTTTTTTGCCAGAGGCAGTATTAACAAAGTTTTTGAATGTTCTTCTTTTAAAAGTCCCTGCAGCGTTCGGTAAGTTTGCCCATTAGTTCAATTATTCTCCGTGGGTTCAGGAGATAACGGAAAAAAAGCGAGGAAAAAAAGAGAAAGACGGAGCAAGAGAGAGAAAAAGATCGAGAAAAGAACTGAAAACGGTAAAGGTATAAGCGGAGAGAAAGCCAAATATAAAGAAACGGGATAACAAATGATTTGGACTGTTACCTCTTCCCCATCTCATTCTGTCTCAGGAACTGGATGTTGAAACTGCTGTCCGCTAGTTCAGGATACTGTTCCACGGGTAAAATGTAGTACCCGTCGTACCCCTGCACTTTCCCTGTTGAAAGGAGCTGCTGTCTCTCTCCTTCAGTCCACAAGCGGCTTCCCTCCTTATTATCCCGCGCCCGCTGCTGCTCTCGCAGCCAGGCTCCCGATAGCGCCCGCTGCCGCGCCAACTCCAACAGCCGAGCTCTCTCCTCATCCAGGACGTCCGACGCCAACCCATAGCGCACGCTCAGAGAAAGCGCCGGAACCCGGAACTCAACGGTGACCCCTCTTCGCGAGCGACCGCTTACCGTCACATTGATCCCACTTTCCAGCGCCTTGCGTCCATTGGTGAGTCCCAAAGCTAGAAGGTCACTGTCAGCTGAGCCGATCTTCACGAAGAAATGGCAGTCACGGCCATCCTGCGTGTAGTGCGTCCCGTCTAAGTAGATGGCGTTATTGAGCACCAGAGCCACCTTCCTGCTGTCATCGCTGGCCATGCTGGAGACCCCTGTGACCACGCGGCCTTCTTTGACCGCCAGCATCACCCCTCGTCCGATGATGGGGGTACTCGTGCCAAACCAGTGGCCTGGTTTCTCATGTTTGGTCTTGCGCTCTTTGTCAAGAAGCCGTCCCTCCAGAGCCATGAATGCTTGGTTGTGCCGTTCAGCTTCCTGCTGAACTCCGGTTATCAGCTGCAAGAAGACAATTAAAGGCCTTGGTAAATGCAAGCTAGATCACCTAGTCCAAGATTCACTGATTTGCTACCCTTGGAAATACAAAAGTAATTCCCCTGAGGATTTACTATGGTATTAATGTGGTGACTCACCTGCTCGTTTTCACTTTCTTGACTGGCGAGGAGCTCATATGGCGGATCCACGAAATAGTGTGTGTGTCTGGGAAAGCCTGGGATAATGTTGCTGAGCTGGAAGCCAAACATCACCAGCCAACTCTTCACATCTGCAATGAAAAATACATAGAAAAGGAGTTTAAGCTTAAGCTTTTGGGGTTTACAATAAAATAGGCAATAAATAGGGCCATCTGAATTAAATAATAAAAAAATTAAATTAAATTAAGTACATCATATGGCAAAAATAATAAATATTTGCTGAGAAAACAGACCAAATTAAGACATTTTGTGGCAAAGAAAGACAAAATCTGG
>NW_015646289.1:798484-801065 GCF_001515625.1 Sinocyclocheilus rhinocerous | reverse complement strand
AAAAAGAAAAAAAAAAAACTTACTGACCCCATACTGCTGAATGGTAGTGTACATACAAAAAATATGATATATTTCATATATCATATTTCTCCTATTCATATATGTAAGAGTGAACCATCTCTACCTTATACAGTTTCTGAATATTGTTGATTTCAATATGACTGAACATTAGCAAAAATAATTTTTTTTTTTTTTTTATCACATTATTTTATAAACCAATGCTAGCATTTAATTAACATGTAAAATTGACCTAATGCACTAATTGGCTAAACTGCAACGGCACCCAATTATAAGTTCTCACCTGTGACATAATTCTTGACATCCAGCATGTCACTGAGAGGGTTGTTATTCTTGAACATGTACAGGTTAAAGGGTGCCAGATCTTTTCCGATCTTCTGCCACATGGTGTAATCAGGCGATGTCCATCTGGCCGCTAAAACATCATAGTCTCTCTGTGTGAAATGCACCAGCTTGGTTAGCGAGTCGTAAAGCCCACCGTGGAAGCCGATGACGAGCTGGAACTCAGGGTTGGAGTCGTGGTACACCTCCCCATAAGCGGTGTATTGCACCTGTTTGATCATCTGCCCGTTGCTGCTGAAGACAGCTAGTGGCGTACCGGTGTTGTCAGAGGCGATGTAGTACTCCTCCCCACTGCTCACCTCCATGGCAAACAGATGGCCCTGCAGGTCATAGTACAAAGAGCTGATTTCCGAGCTGGAGTGGTTGAACACATGCGTGACCCGAGTCGGGTTGTTCAGGTCAGCATAAAAGAACTGGAGGTGCTGACCCAGACTGTTCTTAGTAGACACCCTGCGTCCGAGTCCATCGTAACGGTACTGGACGCTCCATGCTCCAGCTGCACGGCTATAGGCGCGCACCAGCTGGCCTTTAGAGTTGTAGTCAAACACATCGCCGCCCCTCTGGCTGAGGTAACCGTCCTCGTCCAGACGGTACTGGACGTCACCCAGTCGCGTGATGCGGTCTCGTAGGTCATAGCGGAGCGGCATGAGCCTGGCGCTGTTACCCGGGTTGAGCAGGTGTAGGTTGCCGTTTAAGTCGTAGCTGTAGCGCCAAGTGGACCAATCGTTCACCTTGACGCCACTGAGTTGTCCGTCATTGTCGTACTCGTAGCGGTACTGCGTGGTGTTGGCATAGGGGCCGATCTTTAGCTCTCGCTTGATTACTCTGCCCATGTTGTCGTACTGCACCGTCATCCAGTACATAAGAGAGCGGAAGATCTCATACTGAACCTCTTTGATTCGGCCGTGAGCGTCGAAATGCTTGCTGAGGGTCATGACGGCAGTGGTGATTATCTGATTGATGTCGTAGTAGATGACGCCAAACTTTCCAAAGTGCTCCACTTTTCCGGAGATCTCGTCGTAGCGGTATAGATCAACAGGAAGTGGCGTCTCGCTGATTACTGGCTTCATGCTTGCGATTCTGAAACTATTGTCGTGGTAGGTGTAGTCGAAGCGCGCGTTCACCATACCTTCCTCCGAGAAGCGATAGATCTGCTTGTCAATCAGTGGACCCATTTTACGATAGCGAATTGTGCACGAAAAGCCACCGCTTTGCAAGTTGACCATTTTTAGCACGCCGGCTGTCTCGTCGTAGCCAAAGGTGATGGCTGTGCTGTCGTGCAAGATCTCGGAGAGCTTGGCCAGCTTGCCGTATTTGTAGAGCACACGACGGCCAGTACCTAGGAAGTAGGTGGCCTGGGGGCGTCCGTCCTCGCTGAAGTCGTAGATGATGGACGCATTGCTCTCTGGCGGGTTGTAGGTGTTGCGGATGTAGCCGATGGAGACGTGAGTGAACATGGTGTGACGGGCAACGCTTGGCATGGTGACAACCGTGATGCGGTTAGACGCATCGAATTCAAAGATGTATTGTCTCTGACTCTGCAGGAGCAGCACCATGGACTGTGGAGAGAAATATTTTCACATCATTATCACATTGATATTAATTAGCAATAGGGTTGCAAAGAGGTGGAACATTTCTGGTAAATTTCCGGAAACTTTCCAAAAATCCCTGGAATATTCCAAAAAATATCCTGGAAAGTTTCCAAAATTTCTGGAATGTTTCCTAAATTTACTGGAAATTTTCCACCTTTTTGCAACCCTAATTAGCAACAACATCTTTTAACAAGCTGTCATAATTCAAAATGAAATCATGCATCAGAGTTTCTGCACTAAATGTTGGAATAATTTATTTACAAATCGATCTACAGAAGGTATTTTGTAATATACTGTGTATTTTTTGGTGTATATTAGTGTATATATATATAAGTTGTAATATTTTTGTTGTGCATGTCATTTTTATTATTTTGTTATTTTTTTTAAATACTTTAAAAATATATATATTCTATATTTCTACATTTAGCTTTTTAAGTTTATAATCTAATATTTATATTTTATTTTGCCTTTAGTTCAATGAGCATAAATAATTTTTAAGTTTTAGTTAACAATAACAACCTGGACTATAATAACTATAATTACTACAACATTTTGTTTTATTAACAAGTATTAATATAATTATCATAATTATTAACATAATTATTAATTTAACAATTTAATTATAATTG
>NW_015646289.1:794313-798428 GCF_001515625.1 Sinocyclocheilus rhinocerous | reverse complement strand
GAGTTAAATATACGCTTTAAAAAAAAAGAAAAGAAAAAATGGCCAATTACAAAGAAAAGTTTAAAAATAAATATAAATCCTAATTCATGGTATAATATCTGACAAAATATTTTATTTTACTTACATTTTCAGTATATTTCAAAATTTTAAAGCAAAGCAAATAATAAAAAAAATACATCTTAAAGAAATGTCTAAATACATCTTTACCCTACTCTCACTTTAATCAATAATCTCACCTTGTCCAGGTAACTGTAGCTCCAGACCTTTCCATCCACAAAAGAGCGTGAGAGGATTCGGCCCTGTGGGTCAAACTCCGTTCTCTCACTCATACTTCCTCGGTGCAGCCCCACTAGCTGGCCTATGCTGGAGTAAGACACATTCACCACTGCAAGGCTGCTGCTCGGCTGCCATATCGCTGGCCTGCCCTGGGCATCATACGTGATCCTCAGTGTGAACTTCCTGTGGTCGTCATAGATCTTCTCAGTCCGTGTGTTCCTATCAAAATCTATTGACAGGAGGTTGCGCCCATGTGCCTGCAAATTGCACAAATATTTGATATGAAAACCTCACGATCAAGCAGGATTCTTTGCTTGCATTGTGCACTGATATGTAAAAATAATATATTACAGTAATGATATTAAAATCTTAGAGCGAGTGCCCACCCGAAGTTTCCTGCCAAACACAGTGACCTTGCCCTTGGACAGTTCTTTGCGCAGCCTCCACTCGATAGAGTTCAGACCGTTATCAGTGGGAAGGGTGATGTTCCTGCGGCCGATGGTGGGACTCACTGATCCTGCCAGGATATGAGGCTCGGTGTGGTAGCTGATGCCCATCCCATTGGCATACATTACTCTCAGAGTGCCATTGTTACACAGTTGGTAGCTGTTCCGTACTTGATCTGCAGGGGGCAATAGAGTGACATCAAATTACCATTAAATTAAGAACAAAAAATATTTCAGAACAAATTTTCAATATGACAAGAGTACAAAACGACAACTACAAAAAAGGCTTGATTTATTCTGAACTCATGAAAGGGCTGCGGGGCATTCATCAGCTCAAGAACAGGTTTGGCTGTCTTTCTTAAGATCATAGAAGATAACAAGTGCAGTGCTTTGTTTATAACAGATGATGTGAAGCCTCAAATCCCTTTGTTTCAGAGTGCCACAAACATTTATTATGCTTCAGAACATCCACTATAAATAAATTACAAACTAATTTATGAGCACAAGGTACGTTCATAATTTGAGATAATATAGTTTATAATTTATATGGAACCTTTTAGAGGTGTTTAGTCAATTTATTATTCGCCCAATTAGCGTGTCAAGGTTAGATTCAAAAGCGTGATCTGAGGAACGTTCTCCTTGGACTAAATCCTCAGTAATTCAATGAGAAGGTTCCTCTCTCATCCTGTGTCTGGTTGTATTGAAGTTTGAGTTTTTGGTTTAGTCTGCCATGGGAAGGAAGTAAAACATCGTTGCTCTCTCGCTCTGACTTTCTGTCCTTTCATCTTAACAGATGAAATAAGCTTTAGGAGAGTAGGGTTTGTGGTTGAGGGCATATGGAAGACTAGGTAAGATAAGGTAATGAATTTGTCTTGAATCATATGCATCACAGCAAAACACAACTGGAGCGCTAGGCATGGGAGTGAAAACAAATGCTGTTTTCTGCACTGAATCCTACAGTACTTTGGCTTCCAGCCTCCCACATGGATGTCGGGGGTATCTGTATCTTGCTGAGTAAGTTTGCATGCAACGATATATAAAACAATTAAGTTCAAAACGAAACGAAATACGAAACCAACCAAACTGAGCAGAGAATCTTTTACAAAATGATTTCTAAAACCCAATACAAATTCAAAACGACTAGCGAGCAGACATACCTTGCACAACAGTATAAGACGCTTCTACCGATGAAAGATTAGTGATAACAGTGATGTCATCATCTCTGTTGGAGCTCTCAATGTCAATGTTGATGGATTTTTCGATCTCCCTATGCAGACTTGTAACCATCCCCGTGGGGTACGTCACATTGGTTAGCCTTCCTTCACTGTCATACCTGAAAATACAACTAAATGTTAGCAAAATCCATTTTCAAATTCATATTTGTAAAGCATTGGAGACAATCATAACTATACCCAATCTTTGACCATCTAAAAAAAAACTGTCCTCCAGACAATCACCCCATAGAGGTTCAGTGCTATCTCTGCCTGTTTCTCTCTCTCTGTGTAACATTACATTAGGGAGCAGATCTGGATCCTGCCACAGATCTGTCACAGTCTGGCTGATGTCTGTGCCAGTGCAGTGGAGTGTGGGGAATTCTGCATTCTCAGGAGCAAGCTTGCGCTCTCCTGTTCCTGGAGATTTACTTTCCTGCAGAGTGTTCCAACTCTAATCAAACACACCTGAAAAAGTTAATCAAGATCTTCAGGGTCCCTTGGAAATTACAGGCAGGTGTGTTGCTGGGTTGCAACAGAACTCTGCAGGAAAGAGGAATTTATCCAGCACTCTTTTCAAAGTCAAATAAGGGATATTCCTACTGGATATCTCTAGCTTCAACCAAAGTGTTCCATGACACACTACCATTCAAACGTTTGGGGTTAGTAATATTTTTAAATGTTTTTGAAAAAGCTCACCAAGGCTGCATTTATTTGACAAAGAATACAGTAATAAATATTGTTACAATGCAAAATAACTGTTCCCTATTTTAACATATTTTAAAAATGTAATGTATTCCTGTTATGGCAAAGCTCAAGAAATGCATATTATTAATGATAAAAACAGTTAACAAACAAAACAAACAAAACCCAACTTTTGAATGGTAGTGCATAAAAACAAAAAAAGTGACATTTCTATCTTTTTTTTTTGGAAGTGTATGATTATCACCAGATAGGATAATTCACAGTGTTTCACACCTGCCTCTGTAAACATTTGCTAAACAGGTTTTATCAACTACTGTAAAAGTCTTGACTCACTAACACATTTTATTTGCTTAAAAGTGAATGTTTATCATTAACTTTGCATATCTCCTTGGGCTGATCGGAAAGTGAAGACAATGCTAAATAAAACTTCTGTTGAGTGTTTCATGCATATACAAAGATTTAAAGGGGTCATATGATGCTTTTTTAAAGATCATTATTTTGTGTATTTGGTGTAACAGAATATGTTGACATGCTTTAATGTTCAAAAAACACATTATTTTTCAAATACTGTACATTATTGTAGGTCCTCTATGCCCCGCCTCTCTCAAACGCTTCGTTTTCTACAAAGCCCCCTCCTTTGACAAGCGCAGTCCGCTCTGATTGGCCAGCTGACCCAGTGCACTGTGATTGGCCGAACACCACAAGCACCTGTCGGAAATGTAACGCCCCTTACCATAAACGCGAGCTTCATCTTTCAAAATAAATGTAAAGACAGAGCAATGTCTTTACTCTGGGGAACAGAGTCGCGTGACAGACACAGTGAGGAAGCTGGTATGTGTTTGCAGTACACAAGCCACGGTTAAGACAGCTGAAATCTGTCTTTCGCACTGACATGGCTGCATCAACACTACTGCTGTTCCTGAAACCACGCCTTCTTTCTTTGCGTGCACATTTGGGCCGCATTATGCAAATATTTCCACATAGTGAGGTAGATATGTGGGGGCGTGTTAGAACGAGCCGTTTTAGGGGGGCGTGGCAGAGTCTTAACTTTGATAAAGAATATCTCTTTGGTTTTGAGACTTTAGTCTTTGCAACTTCAGGGATCTTATCTATGCACAATCAGCTTGTAACACTCCAAAGAGAAAGGAAAAAATGAAATCGCATCATATGACCCCTTTAAAAAACCCTCTCTTTCTTACCTTTTTATAATCTGAAGAACCTTCTTTTACCACAAAGAATCTTTTGTGAAACAGAAAGGTTCTTCAGATGTTAAAGGTTCTTTATGGAACCATTTAGACAAAAAAGGTTATTCTATGGCATCGTGAAGCACTTTTATTGTGTAAGTGTAAGACCTGGGGCCATATTTACTAATCAGGGCAAATTAGCTTTAGAGGGCAATTCCATAAAAGCGCAGATGAGAGGGGAAATTCTGCGGGTGATTTACTAACAATGCGCACATTAAAGAACACAGATGCAG
>NW_015646289.1:777345-793067 GCF_001515625.1 Sinocyclocheilus rhinocerous | reverse complement strand
AAACATTATAATACTTTCTTGTTTGCCGTCAGCATTCAGCAAATACGCATTTATATCATTTAAAGGGGTCATATGGTGCTTTTTTTAAAGATCATTATTTTGTGTATTTGGTGTAACAGAATATGTTGACATGCTTTAATGTTCAAAAAACACATTATTTTTCAAATACTGTACATTATTGTAGGTCCTCTATGCCCCGCCTCTCTCAAACGCTTCGTTTTCTACAAAGTCCCTCCTTCCGACAAGCGCAGTCTGCTCTGATTGGCCAGCTGACCCAGTGCATTGTGATTGGCTGAACACCGCAAGCACTCGTCGGAAATGTAACGCCCCTTACCATAATCGTGAGCTTCATCTTTCAAAATAAATGTAAAGACAGAGCCCGAAAGGGGAACAGAGTCGCGTGACAGACACAGTGATGAAGCTGGTATGTGTTTGCAGTACACAAGCCACGGACAGCTGACTCCACTGTGATGTGACCCCCTCTCTCACGCGCGAGCGCTCTCTCTCTCTTTCTCACACACACGATGCGCAAAACTCCGCATTTGAACGGTCAATAGCAAATACTTAAACTAATAACTAAACAGTAGCTGATTCAGAAGCGCCTGATTGTCATAGCAAAGTCCGCATTACCTCCTCTCCTAGGTTCACGAAACGGTCGTCCATAAAATGCATTGCTGTTCTGTTGTAAGTAATCTTAAAGATTCCTAAATGCATCTACTTTCGGAAGGCTAAATAAAGTGCTTTTGCTTTCGCCTAGAAACACACAGCGTCTCCTTGACATGGCTGCTTCAACACTAACTGCGGTTACTGACACCATGCCTTCTTTCTTTGCGTGCACATTTGCGGCGGGATTATGCAAATATTTCCACATAGTGGGGTAGATATGTGGGGGCGTGTTAGAATGAGCCGTTTTAGGGGGGCGTGGCAGAGTCTTAACTTTGATAAAGAATATCTCTTTGGTTTTGAGACTTTAGTCTTTGCAACTTCAGGGATCTTATCTATGCACAATCAGCTTGTAACACTCCAAAGAGAAAGGAAAACTTGAAATCGCATCATATGACCCCTTTAAATGTGCATGCTACATAAACCACAGACACATGGCAACTTACTCATAAAAGGTTGTCCAGCCAGTCTCATCAGCCTTGGTAGCCAACAAACCAGTGTTTCCATTGTATCCCAGCAGAACGATCTCCTGGTTGAGAGCAGAGATGGAGCGCAGGCTTCCTGCAGGATCCAGTCCCAGCGTAACCACCTGATTCTCAGGCTGCAGGATGAGCCTGAGCAGTCCCGCTCCACCCTGCCCTGCCCCGTCCCTCCGCACTTTCACCGTATTATTGCAGTTATCCACCACTGTGGTCAGCTCTCCATCAGGACTGTAGCTGAAGTTGTAGAGAGGCAGACCCGTCACAAGACTGATGGTCTGTAGGTGAAGACCCTCCTCATTAAACACATACAGCTCTTGTTCCTGAGGGGACGCAACCTCATATCGGCCCAACGCTGAAGGCCCTGGTCGGTTAGTACGCACAGCCCGGATCCGAATATTATTGAGGTCTGCAATGTAGAGCGTGCCATCCGGTGAGACGGCCAGAGACATGGGGGAGTTGAGGTTGGCATCTGTAGCGTATCCGTCGTCTCCTGAAAAGCAGTTACAGTTGACGTCGTTCTTGCAGTCGCACTCTGACACAGCGCCAGCCAGCAGTGACATCTCTCCGTTGGTGCTAACTTGCCGCACGCGGTTGATCTTCTTCTCGTCCGTCTCGGTGATGTAGAGCACACCCGTATGGGAGATGGCGATAGCCGTGGCGCTCTCCAGGGCGGAGTGGATGGCCAGTTTGCTAAGGGAATAGTCAATGCCAGGCACCTGGCAGTGCATGGGACGCCCCGCGATGATACTCACTTGGTGGTTTTCAGTAATGCGTAGAATAACGTTGTTCTCTAGCACATACAGAGAGTTATCCATGGGGTTTACTGCCAAGTCGGTGGGCCACTCCAAGCGTACCTGGATAAAAAATCATTTAAAGTTTTTAAATTAAGCTTTCAGATTAACCATGTACTGTATCATCTTCTGGGCTTCTGATCAAGTTTTTGCAAGCCTGCTAGACATGATTAATACTTGCATATCTGCACGTTCAGCTCAGAAGGTCTGTTTTGATTTAAAAAGTAGATTTTATGATCAAATGAACCTTCCGAGTTCCTGTTTCTGCCTGTGAATAATTTATAACGTGGGCTGTCGGCTTGCTGACCTGACTGACATCCATGCTGGAATCGCAGCTCAGTGGGCGCACAGCAGTGAGGTCATTGGCGCCCAGGAGAGTAGAGATGATGCCGTTTTGATCCACCTTCCTAATCATGGTGGCATCCACAAAGTACATAAGCCCGTTTTTATCTACAGCAATACCTGAAAAGAGAAACAAACAGGTCAAGAGTCAAGCAGGAAGTTCAGGGGTGATGCATTGCAGACTCACAAACCCTTTGCCTGTCAGACTCGTTTATTTTTGTCTTCTGCTGTTCTTAATGATCAGAGCAAGTCTGGTTTCAACCTGTTCTAAGTTTATCTTCAGGCTCTGCTCAATTCGTCTTTCCCTCCCAAGCCCCTGTCCTATATAAGCTAGCAAATAATACACGTCCATCAAGCGTCACTCCTGTGTCAACCCATCAATTCCCCTTATCAGACACCGAAGGCAGAGCAGACGAGAATATCTCGAAGTGCTGACAAGAAGATGCTCATAGAATGGACCTGTGTAGGTGTATGATGCAGAGGGGTTTGAACAAAAATACGGGGAGACAAACAGCATGAGGGGAGAGACTGAGTGCACTTGACTGAGCCTTTTCACTGTGAAGTCATTTGGGAATCGGTAATGAGGCCTGTGTAGTCTGTCACCTCTCTACTCTCTCTCTCCAGAAGCTCAAATTCAACGTCACATACAGAAAATGTGACAATGTGACATCCTTGACAGTTTGGTGTCAGACTGGCTATTTTTTCCTTACACCAAACGTGGATTTCACTTTTAAAACCTGCTCTAAGTTATCATTGTACCTTTATCTTTTCCTTTCTCGTTGCTATATTTGTTTTGGTTGGATATGCTGTGCTTCAATTTCAGTTTGAACTAAATTCAATTTGAACGTTGAACTTTGAATTTGTGACCCATTGTGTGCATGCTGAATCCATAAAAGCAGATTTAAGCAGTTATTTTATTTACAGGGTTCCTACACATTTTCCATTTCAAAATTCCATACTTTTCCAGACTCGAATTTCCGAACCTCTCAGATTTTCAGACCATATTTAACATAAATGGTTCATAGTGCTTTATTTTCAGCTTTATATTTGGTATATAGTACAGTCATCTGTAAATATTTTTATTTTCTCAAGGTTTTTCATTGATTTTCTTCAAGCGACAACATACAGTGCCCCTAAAATAAAAAATAATTAAAAATACATAAATAAAAAAATAAAGACTTTTACATGCACACAGGAAAATTTTTGTGCCCTCGAGAAACTTTTCACATACGCATGGGAATTTTTTGCATGTTTACGCATTACAATTTCTAGTTTTATATTACCTATTTTCTTTGTGCATCACTGCCATGTGAATAAAACAAGAGCATGGTTGCACATGAATTAATAGAGATCTACTTGCTCAAAATTAGGCTTTTCTTATGGTAGTACCTGTAATATCAAGGCCTAATGTCCAATTTAACACATCCTCTGTGGCAGCGCAGAAACCATGACACAAAATGGGCTGATGGCATAAAATTTGCCAAGTTCAAGGGTCTCTAAAAAAGAGCGGTACTGTAAAAAGGTGTTTGAAATTTGGCTTTCATTAGGGCAGTATGCCATATTTCAAGGCCCTAGGTCTCTTTAACGCATATTCTGTGGCGGCCAAGAAACCACACAATAGGTAGATCAGTGTGCATTGTCCTATATGTTAAGTTTAATGGTTCTTTGTGCGCACATAAAAGTCTGTATATTTTTCATTTTTGAAAAGGTCCTTGAGGCTATGTAATACGGTGCTAAGAATAAAGTGAGAAGAAACACAAAATGCTTATAACCTGCATTTTGCATAATGAAAAAGTGCACTGTGACTTCATTCAGTCGCATTTGACAATCACTAAACAGCTGCCATGAAACCTAACTTCTTGTATGATACATTTATTTTCATTAAATTCTTAATTTTCTATGATAAAAATCTAAATAGGGGCAAAAGTCTGGAAACACAAATATTTTTTCCATACTCTGCTTTCTTTTTTCCATACTTTTCCAGACCTGGAAAATACTTAAATCAAATTCCATACTTTTCCATACCCCGCAGGAACCCCGTATTTACTATTTACTTGGTCATTAACGCAATAAATTATGAACTGGTATAAACCCAATAAAAAATAATTTGTTTATATATAACACAAGCTAAAGAGAATCTCCAGAGGAAAATTTAATTGCTCAGTTGTTGCTCTTTCACAACTTAGGAGGATTTCTGAAGTTCTGAGATATGTTACTCCACTTTATGAGGGAAAATAGACACAAATGAGACCACTGACATACAGTAATATAGTGTACAGCTATTAAAAATAGATATGGATAGCATTTGATGAGAAATATTCAAGCTCATATCGAGATCTCTGGCATTTGATCACAGAGTTTGGTGATATTGTGATATGTACAGTGTGAGACATTGTTGAGATTGCATCTTAAGACTTCTCCAATCATTTAGTCTGCCCACAATCAGCTGCAAATTCTCATTCAAATCTGCCTCCATCCAATCAGTAATTAAACGCTAAATGCACAAATCTGTTTCACTTGGATGTACATCACCATATGGAAGTAAAGATCTGTCATACTTCCATTTCATCGTGACTTTATTCAGAAATCTTCCTCCTAATCTCACTGAGAATGTCTGAAACAATCACCAAAAATATCCTTCTGTGTGATCTACCTAAACACCAACGCTGTATAATACAGAAAAACGCTCGCTTACAGCTCTGAACTGTAACATGAGAGTTAAAAGAGCCACCACAATTAAGTAACATTATCTTTGAGAGACAGACAGAGAGAGAGAGAATACCAAGAGACTCCGATAATCGAAGCCGGAGACTCACACTCCCCATAGCACATTCAGAAATTAATTAATAGCTTAAGGTTGAATGTTCTCTGTGATTGTGGAAGCAGCTGGAGGATAAGGCTCTTTTTATCCATGTTAGGTGTCACTGCTACAAAGGAAGCAGATGTAAAGACAGCCTGCAGAAACATTTCTTCACCTCAGACAGACACATGTGAAGACGTTAGAGTGATTTCATCTGATGTGAAGGGGATAACCCATGCAATAAGCAATAAGATCTAGCTTCTGTTTTGGTTTTCTTCAATGTTTCAACCTCACCTTTGGGGCTCATGAGAGTGGCTTCTACAGCTTTGCCCCCGTCCCCGCATCTCTCATCAAAGGGCAGGCACTGTTCTCCTGTGCCCGCCACCACGTCGGCATTGTCAGCCAGCTGTCTTCCCCCTGTGAGCGATCGCACCTTGTAGATTCGCCGAGAATTTGTGTCAGAGATGAACAGAGCCCCAGAGACTGGGTCCACAGCCAGGAAGTACTTATGAGTCGGGTTGTTACTACGAAAAACGAGGTAATTACGGAGTTAGTGCTGCAATTAGGCATAATGCGTTGCTTTATCGCTATATTTATATTCAATGAATAATTTAATTTAAGTTAAAGAGAAAGAAATTAAGTTAAAGGCTCACCTGTGTCGAAAATCTTTATTTCTGTAAATGAAGAAAAGAACAAGAATCACAATTTTGATTCCAATATATCATGATAAAATATATATTGTGTATTTTATTTAAGAGTAAACTGATTTTAAAAATATAACAATTAAATCTAGGTAAAAGTAAAATTCCCCCCAAGGACGATAACTATATTAGCGTCAACAATAACGCACAATAACATTTTGCTTATTAAAAGTGTGTGCTGCAGTTTTGTCGTCTGCCACTTTAAATGCTCAAGCCTTTAAAAGCAGGATGAATTCTAATTGGCTGCTAATGTTTTTATCATTAGCTGGAAAAAAATGAAAGTGATTCCAATGATATTGTTCCCCTGAGCTGTTATTGTTATTAGTTGTGGACTGCTTTTTTTTTTAATTTAGAATTATTTTAAAAACTTGGTTTTAAATTATAGTTAATTATAGCACTATAGTTATCATTCTTGGTGTGAACGGGTCTAAAAACAAAAGTCTCCTCTGCTCCTTTCTCAATACCTGAGCTCCAGTATGCGTGTGGTATTGAGGTTGGGATAAACTCTGCGTACGAAATTTAAGTCTCCAACGTAGAGGCTGCCATCAATGCCTGCTGCCAGGGCTACAGGTGCCAACAGCTTATTTCCATCAGCCAGGCCATTACAGCTCGGGCAAGAGATGCTTCGTCGACGCCCATTACCCATGATGCTTGTGATGATGGGTGGCTGCTGGGACACAAAGACGTTCTCACCGCTGCCCTTATGAAGGATGCCTGGTGTCAGATGAATAAAGAAACAATAACCATTTAAATGGAAAAAGAAAGTGCTATTTTCAAAAGGCCATTTTTAATAAAAGCTGTTTACCTGAGCCATTTCTGAACATTACAACCACATTTTCAGAGCATTACATTAAATTATTGATCAAAATGACAGGCTCTTCCACTTAAAGCAGCCAGGCATCACAACACATCAGACTTCCTGTGTGTCAGAAAGGGATGGCCCTCTCCTCACCTCAAATCTCGGTTTCAGCGGGTCTGAGACTGGTCCAGAAAAGTTTACAGTTTAACCAGTGGCAATCAAGATTAGAATTTTAAGTGAGTATAATTACTTATTACAGTTCACGTAATTATCAAAGCATTTATTTAAGTTCAAATATTTATCAAATAATACTATAAATAACCAGAATTAAAAGTGATTAAAGGGGCCCTCTAATATTTTTTCTAATAAACTTTATTTATATATTGTTCTCCTTTGGGTATGTTTTATTTCATTATGAGATCAAGTGCTGCCACTAATGCCCCATCTAAATAAATAAATAAATACATACACACAAAACAGGTGCATTTTGCCCCTGTACAAGAACATGAGGCTCATACCACTGCGCAGGTTGAGTATATGGTGTTTGTCCAGAGACCAGCCGCCCAGATTGGAAGGTTCCAGCTCATAGCCTTGAAGCATTGCAGTCCTCTTCTCCCACAGCACCAGACTAGGACATGATTCATATTCATACCCCACAGAGACTTGGGGACAAACACAGAGAGAGTGAGAGAGTGAGAGAGAGAGAGAGAAAGGGAAAAAAGAGAGTACACAAAATGTATCAAAACAGCATTTAATTAACTACATGACAGGCCAATATTAGAGATGATTAATTTACATACAATGCAAGCAGATTGGATGGGGAGTCTAGCTGGGAAACAGTGAGGGAGAATATAAATATTTATTTGAAAACCACATGCTAAATTAAAAGCCAGAACATTTAGAGAAACAATAAAAATTCAGCACTTAGAGACACACATATGAGGCAACTGTAAGCTATAAATGACCCTGCAACAATCATCACAACATTTCTCTTTGCAGACTGCTGGGCAGAAGTAGGACATATCAGGTTCTGGACAAGCCTTCACAAATCACCGCAGCTTGGGTGCTTTCACAACCACAAAGCACCTCGGTAAAGTGTGAACGTGATTTGTTCAGACACCCTGTGGCTGGACATGACTTCAGCTTTCACTTCTCCAACAGGACCGTGTGATCTGTGCTGCTGCCACAAGGTCATTGCAAGATACGTGTTTCCACAAAAAACTTTCCTTCCATTTCTTGAAAAGTGGAGCACAACTCCATGAATCCATTAGCATAAATACATATGGAGATATACCGACAAGGCAGGTGAGAATTTATAGCTGTGTAGACACGAGTGGGACTGTGGGTACCTCAAAATATAAATGAAAAAGATGTAGAGAGCTGGAAGGTAGACAGGCTGAGAAAGCAGCAGAAAGACAAAGAGAGATTAGTGGGTGTTATAAGGAGGTCACACCAGACAGAGTGCTGTTCTCAGCGTTTCCCTCGGCTCACTGCGGCTGCTCTCTGAACCTGTGTGTTTCTCTGACAGGGACGGTCAGGCTGAGTGATCTTTGGGTCCTACGTTCACACGCATGAGCACAAATCCTGTCTGATGTGTTAGCTCTCACTGTGTTCAGTCAACAGAGTGACCGATTACCCATGGCTGTTTAACTGCCATGTGTCCTGAAAGGTCACTACAGTTGGCCAGGGTCCCAAATAAACACCCATCAAGCACCAAACGTGGATACATTTTATATCTGACAGGTGAATTTCACAGTGTCACAAGCCAATCTGGAGGATGACACTTTTTTTTATAATGGATTAGTTGGATTTTGTGTGTTGTGATGTGGAGAACATCTGTTATTAATGCTACTTAAAGTAGTGAAAAGAATGTTTGTATGATAAGACGAATTTGAAAAATGGTGAAAGCACACAACCCAAGCTGTTCAAAGCATGAGAGCACTTTACCTTAACCGTTTCAAAAGAGGCTCATAAGAGGAGAGTTTAATGTGGGCCGGGTACCATGTCAAGTGCTGACAGAGCATTTGTGCCGTTTAATGTGCTTGAGAGATGTGTTTAATGCATTTGCCAGCGCATAACTTACATTTTACTGTTATATTCATTTTCTGTAAATGTTATGAACTGAAAGTCATGCCTATTTCCATTGCACCAAGACCAAACTTTGTATTTACAGTAGTGATGGAACAAAATTATGTTTTTTAAAAGAAACAGCATAACTGAAAATTAAAGTTTTATTTTAGCTGAAAACTGAAACTGGAAATAAAGCTTATTTATTAAACAATTAATTAATCAATATACTTAATAATCAACACTCAACAACTGAGCTGTATATATGATCTACCTAAACACCAACGCTGTATAATACAGAAAAACGCTCGCTTACAGCTCTGAACTGTAACATAAACATTTAAATTGCACATAAGGCTAACTATCAAGCTATTGAATTGCCTTCATGAGATAAAGGTAGCATTCTGTGACATTGTTTACAAGCTGACGTCTTTCTGTGTTTGAAACACTGATTGGAGATTGCATTAGATGTGATATTTCAGTAAGTGTTTCTTTTAATACACCTCCCAATGTTAATTCATGTTTATTCTGTGCTATAACTAGTAATAAAGAGGAAGATGATCGGTTTATGTGCTGCTTGAACTGAGATGGCTACAGCGTTGTGTTGTGCCATAGTAAAGATAATCAAAACGCATTTGTTTGGTAACATTTTGTTATAAAATTGACAGAATTTGAAAAAAAGACTTTGTTTCATATCAAAAATAACAAAGCAGAAAGATTATTGTAATTACTGGATGGTAGGTGTGCTACAAATAATGTTTATTGAGGTTCACTCATTAACAGAAAACAGCATAGATTAAAATATCTGGTTCATCAAAACAAAGATTTGTTAAAAACTAGAAATTAACATTGTCAATTCAGCCTTAGCTCTTTACCTGTTGTAGCTTATCCAAGTTGTGTGCAGGAAACAGACACTAACAGAGTCTAAACACACGACATGGCAAAGCACTAATAAAACGACAGCTTCTTTTAATAATTTTGGCCAAACTCGTTTTCAGCCTCAATTAAAATTACACAAACAATTATATTTTTGTAGGAACAGTAACTGCAATGGAATAATAACTTTGTTTTGGAGCATGTGTGCTAATAACTAAGCCACCAATCCAGTCACAATTAATTATGTATGCTTACCCACTGCATCAGAGAGGCCATAGACACGCTGACCGTATGCATCCGTCTTGTCCCAGATAAAGGTGTAGGCGAGGTTGGGTGAAGCATGGAACCACTTCTGAAAGAGGTGTCCCTCTACGGCAACCATCAGATGGACTTTGACCAGGCTGAGAGGCACCACGGCTTGAGTCATGGTGATCTTGAGCAAAGAGCGGTAACCTGGGGTCCGTGAACTCAGGTGACAGAGCTTCAGATTGGTGCCGGGAATCTCTAGCTGCTCATGCAGAACCTGGTGGAGAGATGGAAGAATGATTTTCAGGTCACAGGAAAAGGGTATTTTCAAACAAGAATAGGACATGATTAGGAAGGTCAGGGGGTAGAAGAAAGACTAAAAAGATTAAAGGAAGGGGAAATGCAAATGTGAAAATGGTTGATGAGGGATGACCTGTGAGTTTCATCAGGTTAACAACCTGTCAACTAATTTAATGACCTAAGAGAGAGTGGTAAAGGAACACGAATAAAGTGAGAAAAGAGCAATATTTGGGACACTGAAGTGAGCAAAATTGAAAGGTAAAGTCTAACTGAAGGATCCCATCAGTGCAAAACACATTAATCTGCTAATTACAGTAATGAATGTTTCAAGGAAATGAGGATTTCATCATACCTGTGTCTCTGGAATGATGGACCTCTCTCCTGGCCTGGAACTGAAGAAAGAAGAAAGGGGGGAGGCCACCACCACAGGATCAGGCCTCACAAAGCCGCTGAGGTCACAGCTCGGGATGGTGTTCTCCTCTGTCTTCAACATCAGAGTGTCCATGGCATAGAAAATGTTCCACGGGAGCCACACTGTGCGCTCTTGACTCAAAAATGGAGCCCGCTCGAATCGGAGGGTGAGAGAGGCTCCACCATTGGCAATGAGGTCAAATCTAATGACACAGAGCGAGAGGAAGGGGGAAAGGCAAACAGAGTGTAAAAAGCAAAAACAAATATGTACTTGTGTTATTCTCAGTTATTGATAGCGCCATTACATTCTGAATGCTTTTACCATTAAAAATGCCATTTCTCTGGGAGGGATAATTCATTGTTTTGATAGATTGCAGTCATTTCAATGGAAAGACTGAGTTTACTCGGCTCTAAATTAATCTAATAAAGATTTGTTCAGTTAGCATGTAGCTCTCTAAATCACTAGAAGCTTATGTAAACAAGTAAGTCACAAAATAAGGCTTGGCGGCAGAAATAATCAAGTGTTTAATCAAATAAACAAAAGTGTTTCAGAGGGGAAAGGGTTCTTTGTTGCTTGGATGATCGGCTTGGATGTGCAGGTACCAGGGTTGGCCAAAACTCAGAACTGAAGAATTGGCTTCCTTTGAATTCACGAGCGTGACTTTGAATTTAAATGGCCACAAGACACCATCCATCCATTAAACCATTTTTACAACATTTAAACAAAGCTGTCAAGCCAACAATCAAACTTTGTCTTATAAACTGCTTTTCCAGTTAAAAATTAGAGTCACATTCAAATTTAAATTGCATTTCTGCATCCAGTTTGCTACCTCACTTCTCAGTTAAAGTACAATTTAAAAAGCAAGTCAATTCTTTGCGTACAACCCTGGTTGGTACGAGTACTACAGTAAACTTACGTTCCATCCTGGCGTGTGAGGGTGTAGCCATACTGTGGGTACTTGACAAACGACACATTAACTCCCACCAGCGGGGTTCCATCTGTTGTCACCACCTGACCTCTGATCAGTGATGCCAGACTGGAGAACACAGAACAAACAAGAAGACATCAGCTGCTCGATAACCAATAAATCCAAAGCGATACCATCAATCCAACAACTGCTGTCAAAACAATTTCCCATTAGCCAACACATCTGTCAGTTATTCCAAGAAATACAGTAGAAAGAGACAGGAAGATGTTGTAGCACCACTGACAACAATCGATACAGTTCCTCAAAAATAGCTCTGGGGTTACGAAATAGCACAGAACTGACAATAACTATCCCAGCACTCAATTTACTCTCAACAGATATAGCATAAATTGTGTGCACTTCAGTGGATATTTAATTTTTCTTCTACCGTACAATACAAGAGACATGACATTTACCAAGTTGTTGTGTACAGTAAAGCAAGTTACCTTGCGTTAAATGGATTGTCTGCAGGGATTATATGTGTGCTGTCCCGGCCCACTAGCATCTTAACACGGTCGTAGAAGGAACGGACTTTCTGCTCAGGGTGCTGGCCTTGCTGGATGACCTGTAAGGGATCCCTGGACCCTCTACAAAGCGGACTGTTCTGGCAGGGACTTTGGATACAGCAGTCTGGATCCATACAGTCAGTCAGACCATCTAGAAGAAAGAAAACAGCAGTGTGATAAGTAATGTCATATTACAATGGTGCACAATCAATCAGAGCTGCCTAAGGCTGCGAAAGATTTCTCTCTTCATCTAGTTCTCTGTTAAAAAAAAAGGGAACATTCTTCATCTGTTGAACAAGAGGCCGTTTCATCAAAGTGTTCTTGTAGGTTTTGAACACAATGATGTTGGATTTGAATTTTGTCTCTGTTCCAGTATTCATTTACCAAAGAGTTCGAAAAGTGCTTTCTTCTTTCCATCACCTGTAGGCTTTGAATTAAATTACTTACTACAGAACATCTGACTTGCTTTTTTTAATCCGTCGTTTCAGATGAAAGCCAACAGTCCAGTATTTTCTGAGAAAAGGTTAGCTTATTCCTATGAAATTTACACATTCAAGAATTGTAAACAGAGGTATAGATACACACAAAAAGTTGCCACATCTGGTTACTGGTCACTCTCATCCCATTAGAGCACGGAATACATTAAAGCTGCAGTGTGTAATTTGTTCAATGTTAAAAAACTTTCCACTATGCCAGCTCAATTTACTATAAGTAAGCCATTCATAAGAATTCCCCCAAACGTGTAACCACTGTGGTGTTATCAAACTTTGTCTGACATACATAACTTTTTGTTCACTTAAAGGGATAGTTCACCCAAAAATGAAAATTTTATGTTTATCTGCTTACCCCCAGGGCATTCAATATGTAGGTGACTTTGTTTCTTCAGTAGAACACAAACGAAGATTCTTAAGTCAAACCGTTGCAGTCTGTCGCGATCCGCCGTAAAGCAAGAAGAAGAAGAAGACGCGTCAGGCGCTGGCTGTTGAACGCGATCAGGATGAGCTCTGGACAGTTCGGACATTGCGGTGAAAATCAGAGGTAAAAACGATATAAATACTGTTCAGTTTCTTGCACAGACCGATCGTTTTGTGTTTTTACACATCAATGGAGTTCGAAAAGTGCTTTCTTCTTTCCATCACCTGTAGGCTTTGAATTAAATTACTTACTACAGAACATCTGACTTGCTTTTTTTAATCCGTCGTTTCAGATGAAAGCCAACAGTCCAGTATTTTCTGAGAAAAGGTTAGCTTATTCCTATGAAATTTACACATTCAAGAATTGTAAACAGAGGTATAGATACACACAAAAAGTTGCCACATCTGGTTACTGGTCACTCTCATCCCATTAGAGCACGGAATACATTAAAGCTGCAGTGTGTAATTTGTTCAATGTTAAAAAACTTTCCACTATGCCAGCTCAATTTACTATAAGTAAGCCATTCATAAGAATTCCCCCAAACGTGTAACCACTGTGGTGTTATCAAACTTTGTCTGACATACATAACTTTTTGTTCACTTAAAGGGATAGTTCACCCAAAAATGAAAATTTTATGTTTATCTGCTTACCCCCAGGGCATTCAATATGTAGGTGACTTTGTTTCTTCAGTAGAACACAAACGAAGATTCTTAAGTCAAACCGTTGCAGTCTGTCAGTCTTATAATGCAAGTGGATGGGAATCACGGCTTTGAGAGTCAAAAAACATACACAAACAAAACCAAATTAAACCCTGCGGCTCGTGACGATACATTGATGTGTAAATACACTAAACGATCGGTCTGTGCAAGAAACTGAACAGTATTTATATCGTTTTTACCTCTGATTTTCACCGCAATGTCCGAACTGTCCAGAGTTCATCCTGAGCGCGTTCAACAGCCGGCGCCTGACGCGTCTTCTTCTTCTTCTTGCTTTACGGCGGATCGCAGACTTATAAGAGCATAACCCGCCACCTATCTCTCAAATGGACCATTGACACTCTATCTACAATCTCAATTAGGAGTGTCAATGGTCCACTTGAGAGATAGGTGGCGGTAATGCACTTCTTAAAAATCTTCGTTTGTGTTCTACTGAAGAAACAAAGTCACCTAGATCTTGAATGCCCTGGGGGTAAGCAGATAAACATCAAATTTTCATTTTTGGGTGAACTATCCCTTTAATGGTGTGTGGTTAGATTTTGACTACCAGTTTGTAGGGACAATGGCAAACCGGGAAAATATCTGTGGATTATAATTGTCATTATTTTTTACATAATTCCATTTGGAAGTACATAAAAATATTCATAGAAATTACACACAGCAGCTTTTCCTGAAATTACAGAAATTACACACAGCAGCTGTTCCTGTGCACATGTGGCTGTTCCAATCACATACAATCTTTGTCACAAAGTTCCCACAGAGTTAACGAAAGATCTCTCACCTCCTTCATTGTCTTTGTTGTCTGCACATGAAGTCTCCATGGCGACATTGCAGCCGGTGCCTCTCCATCCAGTCTTGCATTCGCAGTGCCAGCTGTTTTGACCTTGCAGACACTGTCCATTTCCATTACATCGGTTTGGACAGCCATCTGCAACAGACAGAAAGAGAAGGAAGATGGGTTTAGAGAGGCTGAAATCCATCACGCCAGTCATCAGAGCACTGATATATCAATAATTGTGACCAAAAGTTTGAAAACAAGCTAGAAATAGTTTAGTGTTCAAAGTTCAACTGAACTAAATGGAATTGAATGATTAAAAAAAATAATTTGGATTTTGGTGTCGCTTTCAGGTTATGTGGGTATATATGTTCATTTTCAGACAATCAATTTTTAGCTACTTATGTGCCTAACTTTTTAATTTATTCTTAAAATTAGAAGATAAAAAAAATTTGTTTGCATCTGTTTAATGCAATTTTATACAAATAGCTCTAAAACAGAACACAAAAGCATATTGCTGCAGACATTATCCAGACAATCAAAATGGAATGCCACAAATGAACACGAAATGCAAATTAGAATCATCCTTTATGTTAATATGTGTCTAGGTTTTCAAACTTTTGGCTGTGACACTACAGGCAGACATGAATCAGTGCTCCCGCATAACCATATCTGCCTCCAATATGCTCAATGCCCGTCTGAGGGGATGAAGTATATGAAAAGCATTACTATTCACACCTCAAATCAGTTCAAACTCTGAGAGCAATTAAATTATCTTCGGTAGACTCTATTGATAGCCGCTGTTTGTAGCAAATGAATTTATCAAAACTCATCCATTCAGGAGGGGATATTTGTAAAGAGCACATACACTCTCCGACTGTTCATTTACAGTAGCTGATTTGATTTGTCTGGATAGAGAGTGATGCTCTCATGTAAGAATGTGGTTAAGACAGACCAGAGTCTACAGATCTGATTAGGACACATCTTTAGCTTGAAGTATAAGCCTGTGTGTGAGAGAACCAGGGGCGCCGCTAAGGGGGGGGGGAATTAGGACGATTCTAAGGGTCCACACACTTTTGGGGCCCCCAGAGATCTGTTTTATTAGTAGTGACAGTAGTAGTAGTAATGTAATAGAAATTATAAATGTATCTACCAAAGAGTTACAAACAAAACTAAATTATGGCTTATTTCTGCATTTCCGGCAAAATTATCTCCCCCCATTCAGTGCATGGTTTCGTCCCGTCCTACATAGCCTAGAGTCACTGAGTGAGATCACATAGTAAACTGTCAAATCAGAGATGTCTTCGAGTTCGAGGGGGGCAAACCGAGCCGGACGATTTGGTCAGTCGCACTTTTAAACACAT
>NW_015646289.1:776478-776844 GCF_001515625.1 Sinocyclocheilus rhinocerous | reverse complement strand
TTCGAGTTCGAGGGTGGGCAAACTGAGCCGGACGATTTGGTCAGTCGCACTTTTAAACACATTTTAGTTTTGCTATTGAAAATCTACAAATTCACACTCTGATTATATAGAGCAGCAGCAGGAAGCGCGTGAGGTTGTTGTCATGGCAACCGGATACACTGCATGCGAATTACGGCTGCGCTTCTATTTTGCCACACTAAACTTAGTTGAAAATAATACACAATAAACATGTCGGTCAAAACGATCTCAAAGGAGGCTTTTATTAAGCAAATCAAGGAGTGAATTACTCATCCACTGTTAAAAAAAAACTTTAGCTGGGTTTCCACAGGCAGGGTCACAATTATCTACAGTGTATGAAGCTAAAGG
>NW_015646289.1:775864-776270 GCF_001515625.1 Sinocyclocheilus rhinocerous | reverse complement strand
TTGGATACTGCTGGAAATGCTGCTATGGGGTATCCTATTTATTATTTTAGGATTTTTTTTGTTTGCCCCCGTGAAGCATTTCTATTAATATAACTGATTAAGTAGTCAAACTCATTCCATATCAGCAGAATAGTGTGGTACAGAAAGTCTATGTCAATAGAACAGTCTCTGAATGAATTATGTTACTGATACCTAATGGTCAAAAGCAAAAGCAAAAGTAGGCTAATACAGTAGGTCAATATTATTAAATTGCAGACAAAGATTTTGAATAGCTAGGCTGGCTTGTACACTATATTGCCAAAAGAAATCCCAGCTGAACACCTCTGGTGTGACTTTAAATGCAGACCTTCAGCCAAAAACTCACCACCAAACACCAATGACTTGTACATATGGGTACAGTCATTTC
>NW_015646289.1:748504-775764 GCF_001515625.1 Sinocyclocheilus rhinocerous | reverse complement strand
TATAAAATTAGAAGCACACAATTCCCTAGAATATCATTATATGCTTAAACATTAAGATTTGTACTCATGGAAATTACGAAAGTAGTCAAACCTCTTCATTAGAAGGGGTTGTCCCAATACTTTGGGCAATATAGTCGGTAGTTGGTGCGGTAGGGGGCCCAACCTCATATTCTTTCATAGGGCCCAAAATTGCTAGCGGCATCCCTGGAGAGAACCAACGACTTTTGAATAAGAACATAGTGTGGGAGAATATGAAGGCGTAGAAGTATACTTATTTTAAAGGAGACCTATTATGTCCCTTTTTACAATATGTAATATAAGTCTCAGGTGTCCCCAGAATGTGTCTGTGATGTCTCAGCTCAAAATAACCCACAGATCATTTATTATATCATTTTGAAAATGTCTATTTGGAGTGGAAGCAGAAACACGCTGTTTTTGTGCACGTCTCTTTAAATGCAAATGAGCTGCTGCTCCCCGCCCCCTTTTCTAGAATAGGGCTGTGCCTTTACAGCTCGTACATCAGATACTCTGCTAAAAAACATCTGTTTGGTTTTGATTATTATGTCTGTCACACAGAAATCATGCGTTTTAAGCCAAATTATTTTAAACCTCTGAAATACGGTTTTCTGAGAGTACACATCCGAAGCACGCGCACAGAAAGCGGCTGTCACACAACATGTGAGTACTAAACTAAGTGCTTCCATGTCTTATTGCGCTTAAACTGTCAAATACACACAAGTTTATGTTAAAAACACACAAGTTTCAAAAACAGTCGGTTATATCTGTGAAGGTAAACAGCTGGGGAAAAAATTACATATTTATATTAGATCTGTGTGGCTGCAGTGTAATATACAGTAAATAAATCAATAAATCCACTGCTCTCTTGTCTCCTCTGAAGCTGGGAGTTTAAATAGTGTTCTGTGTTCTTCTGTGCAGCTGAAGACCGAACAGTTAGCATGCTTTGCTTGAACTTTCGCCATGGTGTTAGAACTGGTACACTTGTGAAAACACAACGGCAGCGCCATGGGTGGAAACTTGCAAATTAAGGTAATATTATAAGATGATCCCCTTTCAACGTCATGGGGGAAGCGAAATCTGAGCGGCTCATTTTTTCACAAGCTTGCAGAGAAAGGCTTTCCAAAAAAAAAACAATTTACTGGGTTGTTCTTTTTCACGTTTTCTGGGTTGGTAGATGCACCGGGGACGTGATTATAGTGCTTAAACACAGAAAAAGTCAGATTTTCATGATATGTCACCTTTAAAGATGTTTTCAAGAAAGAGAAAAAGTGCTTTGATAAATATATCAAGTTTTTGGAGTGAAGTGTGGCATGTGTGTGGGTGTTTAATGTATGCAGTTACGGGATAAACAGTCTTCCTAAAAGACAAAAGGCAGAAATCAATCTTGTCACAACAGTTTTGAGAAGAACGTGGATTGATGTGAATGTTTTAAGGAAGCTCTCTCTGGGAGAGGCAGAGACTGAGATGAACAAACACAAAGAGAAATGAAAAGGCTAAGCACTATTCTCCTTTAGCCACACCAGTCCATAATTAAGCACCCTAGAGATGTGACCTGACATTTTTGAGTCATCAGGAGTTTCGTGTAAATAAAACATGCGGTCTAAAAATCTCAGCACTGCTGTGGGCATCGTCTCTTACCTCGCTGTAAAACGAAAACCACGCTGCGACCTCACACTGTGTCATCAGAAACCATTGCTGGTGCCCCGGAGTTCAATCTCTAACAGTTAACACTTCTGTTAGTGTGTCACAGCCTCCGCTTATGGTTACCCTGGAAACACAGCCTTTTGGAAGGAGCTGGTTTCCTCCATCGCAAGGCTATATAGTATTATTGGCAGCTGACACTTCAGATGATTTGTGATGAGTGAAATGAAATGGCCTCGAGCAGAGGAGTGTGAAAACCCAGCATGCACTGGGACGCATTCAGCCATTGTGACTCAAATCAAATGTTGCTTTAATTAATGTAATTTTCAATGTCTGGGGTCCTTGAGATGCCACATTAACAGCCTGCTATGCATCGATTGTCACGCAATATTGAGCTGAGAGGAAAGTCACTTAGCAATGATTGCCTTTTAAATGGAGCTGCCATTTTAAGCAGCCAAATACTTATGAAACACCAGGACAGCAAAATCTATGCTGACCATTGATCTTCCTCATTGGGCAGCACTGAGCAGGGCCCCTCTTTCATGCCAAAGGCCAGTCGATTCTCAGAACACTAACTAGAATAAAGTGGGATTTCACAAACTATTAAGCCACCTGACTAAAGTAATGCGGGTTTACTCTATTGTAATCTACTTAAAAAGGAGCTGAGATTGCCTTGAGTTATGGGTCAGCACACACGGTATGAGAGAGGTATGCAAAGGTGAGATGGGGAAAGAAGTACGCTGCATAGCAACAGTCAGCGGTTGATGGATGGAGAGATGGACAGAAACAGACAGATGGTTTGGTGGAAAGGGGAAAAAACAGCAAAAGAAAAGAACAGCAGGGTTGCAGGGTTGCAGGAATTGCAGGCAAAGAAAGAAAGAAAGAAAGAAAGTAAGAAAGAAATATATAGGATGGGATATTACAGGGGAAAAAGAACGTGTGGAAGAGAAATCCAGTCCTCCACCTAACTATCCCATCCACTGGTCTGCAGCCCTCTCGCCTTTAAAGGTCATAAAATAAAGGTTAGTTTCATAAATCCTCCAAATTCGCCTTAGGAAGAGACAGATAAAGTCCCACAGGGAGTGAGCACCTACTGCATAAAACACCCTCTGTCTGGGTTTTCTGCCTATAGAGTTCCATGTACTACTACAAAGTCAAATAACATCCTAAACTTCAGCATGGGAATAGTGAAATCATCACAATTAAAAGAACCAAAGACTTAAACTACTTCAGTCTGTGTGCATTGAATTTATTTAATACGCGAGTTTCACAATTTGAGTTGAATTACTGAAATAAACGAACTTTTCCACGACATTCTAATTTATTGAGATGCACCTGTATAGCAGAGACTGGATAATGTTCTGTGCGCATTTAACAAGTTTTCTCAGAAGCCTAGTGTGTTTGGGAAACCTGTTTGGAAACAGTCAAAAAAAAATTTTCTGCAATTTCTGTTTGGTTTGACAAATGGTGCAGATATGTGCACTGCAACTTTAAGAACTGCCACTCCCTAAAAGGACATTCAGATGTGCAGTTAAAGCTGGGATGGGTTTGTCTTGTATGGTGGGCGTGGTTTCCATTCATGAGCCAATCAAGTGCAACTCACATCCACTCAGTATACCCTAGCATACAAAATCCATGCCTCCAACGGCTATTCACCTGCAGTCATTTTGGCCAATTAAGAGATACAAATTTAAATCAAGTAACAATTGTCGCTAGCTCTTGTGCCAGACTTGCTTCCGTCCACTGATGCATGAGCATTCACGTGATCACTGTGGGCCCTGCAGTTAAACTCCTCATTATCCTGCTCTCCCTGCAAACACACCGCACTCCCCTTCTCAGGAAAGCACACACACTCCTGCCCCTCCATTAGTATTCATCCTATGAGTTAGAACTCATGCAGGCGCTGAGACAAAGTCATTACCATGCCTTCTGTGGTCCTGCACCCTGTGTGCCGAAATATGCGCAGTAAAAATGTTGCTCACTGCTCTTGACCCACTCTGCACCAATGGCTCATGAAATTTCACATTTATCTTAGGATCCACTCCCTTCCGATCCCTTTACTCGCAGTAGTAATCTATATCCCTCAGGTATAGCAAATTCTATGTGATCTTTGTCTCCACTCTGCAGTGTCCTCTGTAATTTAACTTTTTTTTCTGAAACTTGATGGAAGTATAGGACGACTTGCCTCCTGCGTCTCTGTTCTGTGCAAACAAAAAGCAAGACTCAAACAGACTGCTAGGAGCTGGTGTGTCCTGGTGAGTGCTGCTCTGCCTCTAGCTGAAACTGCAGTCTACTTAAATGCTAGCATTCCCATTATGCTTAGAGTCATGTAGTTGACCCAGCCTTTAACTCTGCTCCTATAAAAGTTGGAGGGAATGGGGGTGGTGTACTGTAGTGGTTCCAGCTCAAGTCTATTAACTTGAAGTTCATCGGTTCCAACCACCTCAAGAAGCCTTCACTATTGTGCTCTTGAGCAAGGCTTAAACTCATGTTGCTCCAGAGAGACTGGTCCTTTAATAAGTATATGGTGCCATTCTATGGCATAATTCCTTCAAAGATGCAGAAATAAATCCTACCTATAAAAAGAAAGACTTTTAGGTTAATGGAAGACTCATAAACAAACAGTCAAGTATGCAAATGCATTTGCTTAGTCAATGCATTGCAAAAGCGTGGTGCTGTTGTGCATATTTAAAGTTCTTGCATTACTGCGGTGGTAACAAAGCTTTATACTTAAAGGGTTAGTTCACCCAAAAATGAAAATTCTCTCATTAATTACTCACTCTTATGCTGTTCCAAACCCGTAAGACCTTCGTTCATCTTTGGAACACAAATTAAGATATTTTTGATGAAATCCAAGAGCTTTCTGACCCTGCATAGACAGCAACGGAACTACCATGTTCAAGGCCCAGAAAGGTAGTAAAGACAAACAGTCCATGTGACATCAGTGGTTCAACCTTAATTTTATGAATCTACAAGAATACTTTTTGTGTGCAACTAAAACTAAAATAACTTTATTCAACAATTTCTTCTCTTCAGGTCAGTCTCCACCACCATTCATGACAGTACCACGACACATGCTTGTGCATTCCTCTGCTTGTAAACAAGCCGCAGCGCATGCATGTTCTACGTCAGAACGCCGGCTCCTGCGTCAGCAGCATCATCACGCGCATTCACGTGAGTAGTACCATTCACAAGAGTCGGAGACTGACAAGGATAAGAAGAATTGTTGAACATATTTTCATAGCTTCATAAAATTAAGGTTGAACCACTGATGTCACATGGACTATTTTAATGATGTCCTTACTACCTTTCTGGGCCTTGAATGTGGTAGTTGCGTTGCTGTCTATGCAGGGTCAGCTCTTGGATTTCATCAAAAAAAAAATCTTAATTTGTGTTCCGAAGATGAACAAAGGTCTTACAGGTTTGGAACAACATGTGGATGAGTAAATAATGAAAGAATTTTCATTTTAGGGTGAACTATCCCTTTAAGGAAGTGATAGAGTTAACTTGAAATGTCATTAAACCAAATGCGATTTTTCAGTTAGCTTGTTAGAAACACATTACAATATCTAACTGGTTTTGCAAGATTCTTTTCAAACTGTTGCTCCACCTTAACTGACAGACCTGAAAGACTGGCTGGTTTTGACAACATGGCAATTACTTGACTCATGAATCTTCATGTCATACTGACATTGCAAGATAACCATCCAATCACCAAGTTAACATTCATGAGCCAAGACTTTGTAAAGGATTCATAAAGCCCTAAGTACAGTAGACACACTGAGATGTACCATGATAATTTGGGCCATCTAGGGGGAGGTTGTGCAGGTAAATCTCACTCCCCTTGCCCTCCAGAGGCACTAGCAACAGACACTAAAGACTTTAGTCTTCAGCTTCCTTGTTAGCATGCCTGCCTCCCAATGCTGGCTGCTGCCGGTTTGAGCCCTGCTTGGAATGGGCAGAGCGGAACCGGTTGCATTGGCATGGAGATTTATTATTATATGTTATGAATCGCACTTTGACTCAATCAACAACTTGAGCAAGACATTTATCCTCAGGTTACTCCATTGAGACTGTCTTTGTAATAACTTGTGGTAGACATTTAGGATGTCTGCTTACTATCTATTAAATTATATGTGTAACATGGCCACTCTAATGCATAGTATTACCCCATATTCTGAAGGATTGAAAAGTCATTGTTCTAAGTGGCTCAGGCAGATTGGACACTTCTGTAGCATGGTTAATGCTGTAGGAGAGGGACATTTAAAAAGCAACAAGGTGCAAAACAGATGATTACAGCTATACTATTATCATCTTACAACAAGAATATAAACACACACGCTGAAGAACACAGACTAGCACTATGAACCTACTCGACACGACATTCTACTCCACAAAGGCTACTCTACGAACAGAAGCACACAGTCGTTATGCAGCCAAGCTATCAGAGGCGAGGGGTTGCTCACGACCAGACTAAAGTGCAGCTAGCACTAGTCACAGTACGACGAGGTACAATACCTTCAATACTTCCATCCCAAAAGTCTGCATCAGAGAGGACATTGAGAAGAAACAAAAATGCGTCATAACAAGAAGACAAATGAATACATGTGTTGCATTTGAATCAGTTAGAAACAGAATAATTCTGAGAAATAAAAATGGAAACTGAAGATGGAAGCCATTTACAAGGCTTTTTTAGCCTACAGAAAGAGTTTGGTGACAATAATCAGACAGACTTCCTGTTGTGGCGTACAATGGGAGAAGGATTAAAGGCAAAGCACTTTCAGTCTTTGTCGCTTGTGTCATCTTTGGAATGACAGACAAACATGCACATACATATCCACAGATGATGAGAGAAAGGAAAACTCTGGCTTTTGAGTCTATTTTTGAGAGAAGGAAGTCAAGACAAAAACAGGTGTGACGCCTCTGCCTTTCATCAGTTGCTGCTACTCCGCAAGGACTGTTCATTACCCATCAGCCCACACATCTGCCTCCACTGTGTGAGGCGTGATCAAACACGACTAAGTCTGTTCTCAGTCCAACACCAGACAGAGGAACAGTCTAATTCTCCTCAATAACCCCCCCACCACACACTCTTGCACCTCAGCACCTCATTCATCTCTCCTATACCTACTGTCCCCGTATCTACTGATTTCACCTTGGTCTGTCTTATGCCCTATTTACAACTTGTATAAGCTTATGGGAAAATGCTTCCAAACTGATTTAAAGTCAAGCTTTTAGTTTGCTATTCTCTACCTTTAAATGCTTTAAACTTCTCTTTCCGAGATTTGGGTCAAATGATGCACTTGATTTGTACTTGCAGTCATGCAATGGCTGTGATTTGAATGTTTCTGTCGTTTTCACAAGAACGTAGGGAAGGGGTGTTCAATCCTGCTCCTAAAGGGTCATTTTCCGGCATAGTTTAGCTCCAACACATCTGCTTGGATGTTTCTAGTGACCCCGAGGAGACTGATTAGCTGGTTCAGGTGTGCTGAAAGGTGGCCATAGGGTATCCCATTTTTTAATTTTCATCATTTAGATGGGTGCTCATGAGAGTCTCCTTTGTTGCCGCTACAGTATGCATCGATGCACACTTTTGTGGACTCTACAGCAGACTGCAATCCCTCTGGATTTATATTATCAAAATGTGGACCACAGGAGTTTAAGGCAGCTTTTGGAGCATGGCCTTAATATTAATGGTTTTAGAGTCATGTACTATATATCCCATCCTGATGGATCAGTCAAGAGAAAAATCACTAGCATAAACTTTTCCTGGAGTTCTCCTAAATCCCTGAGCTGCATGCAAGTAGGTCATATTCCTGGATCAACATCCTTTGCTGGTCCTTAAGAAACCATTGCCCAAACCAGGGGTGTCCAATCCTGCTTCAGGATGGCCACTGTCCTCTAGAGTTTAGCTCCAACCCCAATAAAACACACCTGAACCAGTTAATCAAGGTCTTAGTAGGCATACTACAAACTTCCAGGCATGTGAGTTGGAGCCGAACTCTGCAGGATAGTGGCCCTCCAGGTGCGAGTTTGGACACCCCTGGCCCAAACCATAATTTAGGCCAAAAATAAGAGAGCACTGTTTTAGACCCTAACCTCAGCTCTAACCCTTTCCCTAAAATCTGAATGGTTGATAATATTGTTGCCCTGGGACCAACAAGGATGATCCAAAAACAGGTCCCTCTCACGTTAAGCTTCAAGCACAGAAAAGAGGAGGGATTCTATATAATGCTCAAGAGAGCAGTAGAGGCAGAGCAGAGACAGTGCTTTGACGTCTGTTGTAATAGTCAGTATAGGGAGCAGGAAAAGATCAGTTCCTGGGTCAGGGCTGGGCGTATGCCTACCGATGGTGCAGTGTTCTCCATTCCAGCCCTGTTCACACTCGCACTTCCCATCCTTACAGGTGCCGTGCTTCACGCAGAGCGGGTTACACACACGCTGGTCACACGCCGCACCCGTCCAGCCCTCCTCGCAGCGGCACGAGCCACCCATGCATACACCGTGTGTCCCACAGTCGACTGAGCAAACCTCTGTGTGGAGGAAAGGACAGAGCAGTAAAACCACGATTTACATATCATACATTAGAAATCAGGTATAAAGAAATTAAACATTTTTATTACTGAGATCCAATCAAACATGCAGACTGACCAACAGAACAATCAGGGCCCATCCAATTGGGGTCACAGCTACAGACGCCTGTGTCTGGAATAAAAGCACCATGACCGTGGCACTGATCTGGGCATTGTGCTCTGGGCAGCTCACAGCTTGGTCCACCCCAGCCTGGTTTACAGTGGCACTCTCCGTTCACACAGATGCCATTATTTGAGCAGGTTGGATCCAGGCAGTCAACTGCGAACAAAAGGTGAGAGTCATGAATGAGGATTCATCTGTCAGAAATAAAAAGACCCTATGATATTACTTTATAAACTCAGTTTTCTTTCCTGTGTTGACATCATTTTTATTAAAAAGGAAGCTAGGGAGGGATGTATTGAAGGGCTTGTCCCTGTTTTTTAAAGGCCAAGCCTTTAGTTTATGTCACAGCAATGATCATGAATTTGCTACTTGTACTTTGCTACCAATATACTGATACCAAAAACATTCAAAGAAAAAAAAGGATGCATATTCACATATACCTGGGCTTTCTGGGATTTTGAAGAAGGCATGCACAAGCACATACTACGTCTTTCATCTAAGCATGAAAAATCAATATCCCACACCTTAAGTGTGAGTATGGCAGTTTCCTGTCTAGAGCCTTTCACACTCACCTCTCAAACCCTCACTTTCTCAGCATCTCCGTCTGTCTTTCTTACTCTCCTTTCCTCTCTCTTTTTGACTTTGACCCTGTCTCTCACATGTTCCATCCGGGGTGCCTCAAAAAATTGATATCGACTGCTGAGCGAAAGAAGAGATCTGGCCATGAAAAGTACGAGAAAGCCATTTGACAAATTACCCGGCCCTGAGGTGCCCTGCGTGACACCCCTGTCTCAGCCCCCCTCGGCTGACAGAAGTGCTGCTCCTTTCTCCTCACGCACATAAAGCCATTCATGCCAAATGTTTATGCTGCAGAAACTGCACATCACAGATATCAATTTCTGTGTCACCGGCACTTCAGGTAAATTGTTTGAGTGACTCTGCTGTGATGAATATCTGATTTGAAAAATCTTAGAACGGCAGGAAAAAAAATGAAAGGACAAAGTGCTGACCTTGTGATCTGCAACACCTCAGTTCCTCATGACCCACTAAAACATTCTCTCTTATTTTACACACATACATTTGCTTTTCTGCCATGTTGGGAACTTTCCTATGGTTTCTTTTTTCTTACTAAGTTAATGATATTTTCTATCCCTTAAACGTAACCCTGACACAAACATTATTAATATGTTGAATTTCCTCCTGGGTAAGTTTATCATCATTGTGGGTACATTTGCACCCCAAAATGTAGGCAAACCTTGACTTACACATCTTAAACATATTATGTTCGCAATATGCTTTCATTTTATTGAAAAGAACAGCATGAACATTCACCTAAATATATTCTTTTGTGTTACATGAACAAACAAACAAAAAAGGAAAAAAAAACAGATTTGGAACGAGAATGTGTAAACAATGACAGAATTTTCATTTTTAGGTGAACAATTCAATTAATTCCCCCTCTAAACACTTTAATATGGGACTTGATGCCAGACTGTTGATAATGAATTAGAGATTTAGAGAATGAGAATTAGAAAGTATTAATATGCAAGGCTTTTGTTGTTCTGTTTGTTTGTTTGTTTAGCTGCCATCACTGTCTCTCTGTAATGAGCAGCAAAGACTTTCTGAAACTCTGTTTTCCATCAACCTATTTCTATGTTTGTTAGCGGTTTTCGTCTCAGCCTCTCCTTTTGTCCTCTTATACCTCGTCTTTTTTCTTCTGTCTCTACCTTTTTCTTTCTCTTCCCTTTCCATTTTTAGACTCCTGGGACTCTTCTAGTTTTCTTCTCTCTTATTGCCAGTCACTGTCTTACCCGAGAGCCACCGAACTCTACAGAACACAAAAAATGAATCAAGACTGAAACTATTGTTCTCACCACCCAGATCAATATATTTTCTAGCCTTTACTCATCTCTGAGAGGTGTTTTTGCGGGAGCCCATTAAGACCTACCAGTGAATCTGGGGAAACAGCCAAAAATGACTTGTTTGAATATGTGAAAATGTGTGTTTCCCTTTTCAAGTAGCCACATGCACAGAATGCAGCTATTACAGTCACAGAGGATATTATTAAGCCATTGAGAAAGAAACTACATCTACACAAAGTTACACCATTACACACATGCACATACACTTACCCTCAGCACAGTTCTCTCCTTTGTAGCCCAAAGAACAAACACATGTGCCCTCTGTGCACGTGCCATGACCACCACACTGGGGGTCGATGCACTGACTTATGGGAACATCGCATTCCGGACCCTTCCATCCGCTATAGCAGATACACGATCCCTTGTCATACTGACCGTTTCCACTGCAGAGGACCGGGCATGCCGCTTGGGAAGAAACAGAAAGAGAACAAGGCACAATTTTATATGAGTCTGACATTTCCTTATTCATTTCTTTTGCAATGCTTTACCTCTAAAGACCCTTGAATAGCATAAGAGACAAATGAGACAGCATAGGGAGAGAGATTTTCAGTATGTTTACAAAGAATATGTGTAAGTTTATGAAGAGATTGAGAAACAGGCTGGAAGTTGTGGTCATGGATGTGTCTCTGAATGGTGTGATACTAGGAAAAAAGGGCTGAGCACACATCTGACAACACTGGGCTCAGAAAAGTCACACTGAGGACATACGATATAAAATAATGAACTAAACCTTAAGCTTTAGGCACCAAACACGTTCAACAACAATCAGTGTGGAGGAACATTCTCTTATTGAGACTTTAGTTTGATTGCAAACTGAAATTACAATGATAAGATTTATTAATTTAGCAGATGCTTTTAACCTAATAACTAACAAATGAGAACACTTATAAAAAAAAAAGTAAAATATTAATATCATGGTACATGTCCAAAAAATATGGTAATACCATGATAAATGTCCTAAGAATATAATAAAAATATTATACTGTACATTACCTAAAAACATCATATTATCATGGTGTATGTCCAAAAACATAATAATATCAAGGTGCTTGTCTAAAAACATGGTAACACCATGGTACATGTGCTAAAACATGTCAATAGCATGGCACATATTCGAACCTGATCAGAACAGACTGCGCCTGCATCTGAACCTGAGTCTTGACTTTTAAACTACATTACCCAGTAGCACTCTCTCTAAGCCCTGATGAAAGATGTCTAGTAACTAGCAGTCTAAAAAGACTTCCTGGGGTGATTTCTGCAACGAGAGTCTCAAGGCTCCTTGCACTGTAAAGATATTAATACACACACACAGGGTCAGCAGTAGTGGAGGGAGTGGACAGCTGTGAAAGGTTGGAGAAAACTGTAATGAAAGAAAATGTAATTTAACATTGCGGTAACAAAACTATTAATCACAAGCTTCCCAGGTGAACAATGGGAGATATTGGGCGGTATGAACCACCATTCATCATCCTTATGCCTGGGAAAGAGAGAGAGAGAGAGAGAGAAAGAGAAAGAGAAAGAGAGAGAGAGACCTCTACTAACATATAGATCTCAGTTTCACTGAGTCATAGAACTAAAGCACCTTCTTAACAGGAAAGTATGCAAATGCAGTGAATGTATTTTCAGTCAAGATGTGCAAATGAATTTTTTGGGCAATTGAGGACACACACATTTACCCAGCTATCTAAAAGGGGACTTCCCATTGACAACTGTCGTTCTCAGCTAATTATAATTACTACAGAGGTATCTCTTACCTCTTAAACTTTTGGCAGTTCCAGAGTTGAATAAAGATTTAGTCTATTTATGAATCATTTTCCCTTCTTATGATGGTCCATAAATTAAGTTGGGAATTATATAATCCAATTGGTCCCAAAACGTATAGCTAGGTCAGAAACACACACACATACACACTCATCTAGAGGGTGCCTAGACTCTTGGGCTAAACCCAAGGCTGTTGAGTGTGTAGAGCCATAGGGACCGCTGAGATTAACACACATCTTTGATGTGTTCAGCTCTTTGAATCCCACTGCTGGTGCCATACTGGCAACAATTCACTGTTGTTCCCCCTTACATGTGTTTTTGCATGCTTTTCTTTTCTTTATGTCTGTCTGGACCCTAGTCTGCATGCTGTTTTGCATTATTTGCATTTTATTGACAGAAGAAGTACAGAGGTGGCAAGAAATGCTGACAATAAGATTCATGGAGATGAGAACTGGACGGAGAACTTCAATCTCCAGCATAAGCACTATAACTCAATATGTCTCTGATGCTATCGCTTATCCATGGTTTCCAAGCACAGTTTACCCAAAAATGAAAATGATGTAATTTTTACTCATCCTCATGTTATTGTAAATGTGTATGACTTTCTGTTGTGGTATAATGGTGAGTTTTTGAAGTTGATCTTAGTCATTCTTTTCGACGTCTGAGCTGTCAAGCTCCAAAATGACAAAAAAGCACCATCAAATTTGTCCATATGACTCTAAACAGCAGCTTTCCAAAGTGGATTGTCACACAGGTTTGGAACGACATGAGGTGAATAAAAGATGACAAAATGATCATTTTTGGGTGAACTATCATTTTAAATATGACATCAATGGATCATTCTCCATTTCGCTAGTATGAGTGACAGGGAAGTAAAAAAAACTTCTCTCTCTCTGTCAATGTTTTTTTTCCCCTCAAGCTCTTTCTCTTGCTGTACGACAGAGTTCGGGTGTAATTGGAGTGTCTCTTACCTTTCGAGCAGTCCATACCATGGAACCCGGGGAAACAGTGACATACTCCTGACACACACTCTCCGTTACCATGACAGTTGCGGGGACACTCTTGCACAGAGTCTGTAAAAAGAATGAAACCTTTCTAAAAAAGGCCACTTTGATGGCAATGACAGCTGTAACCACCACATCCAGCTCTCATCTTGTCCTGTCCTCCACTGCATCCTTCCTCTCTCAGCTGAGTTTTCTGTCCCTCTTTCGGTCTATTTCTGAGTGGCGGTCTCTGGTCATTATTGATACAGCCCATTCAAACAGCGTCACACACCATTTCATTAGCCATGAGTAATATCACGGCAATGAAAGTAGGCCATATCACAGTAGATTAGCGCAAGGTTAATTGGTGAGACACCACTTATTCGTAGAATTCATGCATGTGAATATTCATAGAATAGAGTCACGAGGTGCTTATCTCATTTCAAGTGAATAATAATATATATGAAATGGTATAACATTAATAGCTTGACATTATTTAATTATTTCCTTTTTACTAGACGGCATGGAAGCATTTATCTGTAATTCTACAGAGACTAAAATCCATAAATCCAATTGTCCATAATTTTAATGTTTCAAAATTAACTGGTCTTTTATTAGACCTAATTTATGAAATACAAGTTTCTGTGTAAATCGTTTGAAAAAAAGCATGTGCCATTCAATGTCACAACGCAAGGACATATTCCTCATAAAACCACAAGCATATTTTGAATAGTGGTTGATTAAAAGGGTTTCTCTAGGCAAATTAGTTCTCTTATTAATTAGTTTTGCATTTTGTTCTCTTTGCTCTTGATTTTTATAATACATTTTCATATTCTTTTATCAATAAGTACTTATTTTATGCTTAATTTTTCTAAACATATACTACTCTATTTGGTATAATTATGCTTACCAATCCTGCATTTATTTGATTTAAACTACAGTAAAACAGTAATATTTTGAAATCTTATTACAATACAAAATTACTCTTCTATTTTAATATTTTTTTATGTAATATATTCCTGTGATGAGCTGAATTTTCAGCAGCCATTACTCACATAGTGTCACATGATCCTTCAGAAATCATTCTAATATGCTGATTTGGTGCAGATTAATATATTATTATTATTATTACAATGTTGATCATACAATATATTTTTTTTTGCATAATATTTTGTTTTAAAACACTTTTTATATTTAAAAAATGGTTATGCTTGCTTATCTCAGCAAATGTATTGTATCTTCTCATCTCAAATAAAAAATGTCACAGTTGAGTGATATAGTGAGCGATTGAAGTAAATGTACAGTAGAACTGACCCAGAACAGCTGTGCTAAATGAGACAGATTCCTTCTCCTTGCCGTCGTTGTAGAAAGCCAGGTGCCATGTGCCAGGGTCCAGATACTGTACAAACACGGCCTCGTTCAGAACCACCGTCTGAATACTGCGTCTCTCACGGGGCGACTCCACTACGCTCCATTTCTCCTTTCCATCCAAACGCTCCATATAGTCGTACTGCAGAGGGAGAAATGCAGAAACAAGGGAACACGAGGGGATGTTTTTCTTTTTCTTTATGTTTTTAAGTGGTTTGACAGCATTCATACATATCAAACAGTGAGATACTTTGAAGTTGAGCAATTGGAATGATTTTATCTACCACCTGGTGACTTCTAAAATGTGTTTGCAATGACTGATTGATCCGCTGTTGGGATGAAAGAGGGTTTTTTCCCTGAAAGGACTTCACAGAGTGGCCTCTCTGTAAATAGAAAGGGTGTGCACACCTGTGCATGGGACGGCGGCAGCCCTTTGCGAATGTAAACCCCGAACAGTGCATCCTTGCCCAAGGAGATGTTGAACTTGAGGAACTGAGGCTGGCTGAGGTGCATCAGGGATCTCCAGAACACCCCGGGAGGCACCTCCTGGGTCACGCGCCTGCCCACCTCCAGGCTGCCCGTATCTACGCTGCTGTTGCGAGCGGCCCATGGCCCTGAGACAGAGAGGAAGGCATAAAACAAAAATCAATCTCTCACCTCAGCTGTGTTGCAACTGCCCCTTGTTTATAGATTCAGTGGTAGCCGCTTTGAAAGCAGAAAACAAAAGGAAATGGCACAAATGTGTTTTCTCTCTGGGAGACACTTATCTGATGGAAACTGAAAAACACAAATGCTACTTCCTGAAGTCTTTTTGCCCATAACCTCACTGTACCCACCCAGAGCAAAGAAAGCCGATAGTGTATCACGATAAACAGCAGAGAGCCAGAGAGAGGCAGGGAATAGGGGCTTCTTTGTTGAATATCTGAGCCTGGTTTTTCAAACGCAGCTCGCGGAAGAACTGAGGAATAACTTATTAAGATGAAAAGTTAATGGTCGCTTCTATGAAGCTGAGCTTTATTTGGAATTGTCACATGATATAAGTCTTAAAGTGTGATCTATGATTCTGACAGAGATTCGGTTTTCAGAACTACACTCTTAATGTCGACATCAAACAGTGTTCATAAAGCATTTTACTTTCATGATGTGATGCATTTCAGAGTGAAATAGTTTATTCAATGAAAGAAATGACAGTTTATTTTTTTTTAGTTTGGGGTTTGGTGTTTTTGACACAAGTCTCTTATTGCTGGATTTATTTGTGACCCTGCCTGTGAAAACCCAGCTAAAGTTATTTTTTTTTTGCGATTTACTGTTTTATACATAAAATCATCCTTCATAAAGATGTAGAACATTCTGTGAAAATATAACCTTTATATCTTTAATACTGACTGAGTAAGGCCATGTCAAAGATTGAAATCATAGTGAAATTAGAGGTTGAAATCAAACTTTGATGCTTGTTATCTCATAATTAGATTGTGAGACTTTAGCCTGGATTTCACAGACAGGGTCACATTTTATCAAAAATACAGTAAAATCAACAATATTGCAAAATATTATTAACTCAAAATAATGTAATTTATTCCTGTGATGCAAAGCTGAATTTTCAGCATTATTGCTCCAGTGTCACACGATCCTTCAGAAATCACTCTAATATGCTGATTTGCTGCTCAGTTAACATTTCTTATTATTATCAATGTTGAAAACAGTCGTGCTGATTCATATTTTTGTGGAAACATTGATACTTTTTTTCCAGGATTATTTGTTGAACAGGAAGTTCAAAATAACAGCATTTATTTAAAATTGATATATAACATAACATATAAATGTCTTTACTGTCATGTTTGATCAACTTAATGTGTGTTTGCTTCTTACTGACCCCAGATATTTTAACAGTAGTGCGTGTGGGGAAAGTCGTGGCCTAATGGTTAGAGAGTCGGACTCATAACCCAAAGGTTGTGGGTTCGAGTCTCGTACCGGCAGGGATTGTAGGTGGGGGGAGTGAATGTACAGCGCTCTCTTCCACCTTCAATACCATGACTGAGGTGCCCTTGAGCAAGGCACCGAACCCCCAACTGCTCCCCGGGCGCTGCAGCATAAATGGCTGCCCACTGCTCCGGGTGTGTGTTCACGGTGTGTGTGTGTTCACTGCTGTGTGTGTGCACTTTGGATGGGATAAATGCAGAGCACTAATTCCGAGTATCCACGTCACGTCACGTGTATATATATTCTATAATGTTAGTGGGTCCTTATAGGCTCTTTGTTTGTTTAGGGTGTTCCGAGGAACCTATTTCTAAAAGTGAAACTGGAACCTGTTGATTTTTCACTTATCTTCTACTCCTCTTTTTTCTGACTCTGCTGTTTGTGGACTCTCAGGCTGACGGAGAGATCTCTTCTGTAGTGAGAGTTCGTGTATTCTCCACCCTCAGGCTTTGGCTCATACGCCATGTCAACACCACCATCCTGTTTACCAACATAATCACACAAGCTGTTATCCACTTTTCATTTAATGGAAAATCCATGGTTGCTCTCTCCCTCTCTGTCTTTCTCTCTCTATCTTTTATTCTCTCTATCTCTTGCTCGTAGCTAGCGGCAATGGCCGAGTATAAATGGAGGTTGCGTGCAACAGATTCCCTCTGTCCCTACGTTTGTGATGTTCTCACACACACACGAAAACAGCTCCCCTGTAATCAGGTCAGATCTACACTGCAGACCGCAGCTCTGACAGAGAAAACCTGTGAAAAATGATGAGGAAATAAAGAACAATGAAAACACAATCAGGACTGAGCAGCGGCAACAGGAGATGAAATAGCCTCCCTCATTAATACAGAACAGCACGGATGGAGGAGAAATAGATCTAAAGAAAAACCATTGAGAGCGAGGGAGGCCGGACGAGAATTTCCTTAGGGAAGGAACAATCAGTCTGCGGCCATGGCCGAAGCAATAGTCCAGTTTTATTTCACAACAAAACACAATAGCTCTGTTCCAAAACATAGTGAACCACCTTGCTGACTACACAGACAGCTACCTAAAAGGTAACAATTATACTTAAGGGAACTGAATATCATAAGTGACTTATTTGGAACACTCTACAGTGTCATATAAAACTTAAAATTATAAATATAAAACATACATAAATATGCACAGCAACCCCAAATTAGTGAAAATTTAAATGTATTCAGCATTTATAATTTATTTATTCATTAAGTATTTAGCTATATTTCCAGTATTTAATGAGATATATTTATAATCAAATTTTATTTTGCAAATTTTGATGTGTAAGCAGCAAAATTAAGTTCTTCTTAGAATTGCACAAAATATTATGATAATAATACAATCTATATTGTGCTTTTGTATACCACATCAGTATTTTTTAATTATTTAAATAATTATAATGAATTCAATACTCCTTTTATTTATGACAATTGAGCAAACAAAGTGACCGTAAAGACATTTCTAATATTACATAAGTTACTATTTCAAATAAATTATGTTCTTTTGAACTTTCTATTTATCAAATAATCCTGAAACTGTATTTTGGTTTCTACAAAACATTAGGCAGCACAACTATTTTCAACAATGATAATAATAATAATAAAAATGTTTCTTGAGTAGCAAATCTGCATATTAGAATAATTTCTGAAGGATCATGTGACACTAAAGACTAGAGTAAAGCCTGCTGAAAATTCAGCTTTGCCATTACAGGAAAATAACATAAATTACATTTTAAAAATATATTAAAATAAAAAAAGTTATTTTAATATGTAATACTCTTTCAATAGTATTTTACTGTATTTTTGAGCAAATAAACATCCTTAGTGAGCATAAGAGAGATTTAAAAAAAAAAAAATATTGTGAACAGTAGTGAAAATTAAACAAAATACAGAAGAAAAAGCAATCATTAATGTGTTTATAGAAAGAAATGTGGGTGGGGGTTGTGTGTCCCAGCGGTAAAAAAAAATCACGGTCCGGGAGGGATTGGGGGGTCCGCCTCGTTAGAAATAGCATTTCTAAGATCCCTCTCTAATGCCGGTCCCTTGGAATCGTCCTAACCTCCCCCCCCCCGCTACAGCATCCCTGAGCTCACAACTGTAGGTTTTGGATCAGAGCTATCATGGAAATAAAGGACATCTGAATCTGAGTGTCTAAACACAGCATCAAGTACCGTAACAGAATCCAGTGCAGTGTGGAGTGCAGAGAGCCCAATCATAAGCTAATGTAGCCAGTAGGCAGAAGCACACACAAATCATTTCACAGATCAGTCCAGAGCATCAAATCATCCCGCAGAAGCCCAGATAAGAGCATCTCAACACAATATACCAGACAATAAGGTAGGATAACAGCTATACACAAAGAAGCAGCAGAGGATGAGAGAGACAGAGAAAAAAAGCAACAACAACAACCAGACATGGCACAACACAAGACTTATTATATGTGGTGCTACCGCCAAACAGAGCAACCAGCAACATCTGCCTCATAGCCGTATTGTAGCTTTGTCTGTGTATGATTAATGAAATCTCACTATTATGTAGAATACATTATGTCTGCATGTGAGAGAAAGAGAAAGCGACAGGGAGAGAGCGAGAGAAAAGTCATATTTGTATGGATGGAATTGACACCGACATGCTCAGTTCAGATTGAAACACTTGAGGTGAAGAGCTGTTTCAAAGCTCACAATCTCACCGTTACCCACACACTCACACAAAAACACAGCAAACTATTACGCCACAATTTATATGTAATCACGGAGTTAGAGATGTTTACATACTGTAGCACTGAGGAGAGATTAAAGGAAAAACTAAACAGTGTGAAAATGTGTTTACTCTATTTTAAAGAGAAGTAAACAACCTACTAAGTCAGCATCCTAACATTCTACCCTCACTAATTAGGTGCACACTATGTAGGTAGCAACTCTGTGTGCCAAACAAACTGAGCTTGCATGGGAGACTTGACTTGCAATTGGTTTTAATGGAGCATGATAACACAGCTGTATTATAATAAACAAACTACACAAAACAAGCAAATGTTTGGGGGGAAAAAAATCAGTTTTTAATTACACTGAGCAACGGCTTGAATGAAATATGTTTATTCAGACATTTTTATTTCCTTGTCCGCCATCTTGTATTTATGCTGTCGTCACGTGCTATCGGAAATGTCCTATTTCCCACTTATGAAGTTGTGATTACGAGCTCATTGCATTCAAGTGCTTTGTTGTCAGAAAGAATAAATTGTAGCATCCCACTGGTTGAAAACCAACATTCACTGCGCTAGATAACCAGCTGACGTTTCTGGAAGTTCGGTCAAATACATGCTTATTTCATTGTTCATAAAACATACAATATGCTTCAAATGATTGTCCATACAGTATATATAAATAACAACAAGACAGGGTGATATAGTTGTTGTTGAAAAAACTAATAAAGAATAGCACTGACAGCAGCAATCGATGTCCCCTCCACCATGTTTAAAGTTCATGGCCCGCCCAACTCGGAAACTCTGCTATAAAAATGATCTCTGAGTTTCCCAGTAGTAAATACGACTTAAGAGGCCACTCATGTCCAGTTTCTGATTAGGAGACTCGTATTTATGATTATTCCGATAGCACGCGAAGGCAGCATTAGTGTTTCACTGAGCTCCGTGCAATGCATTCTGGGACTGGGTTTTTTGTGAAAGTTGTATGACGCCGACTTAGAATTTGCTCAAAATTATGTATATTAAGTAGCCTACTTGATGACTTCAAATGCTGCCTCTGCCACTAGGTTTTGTAAAAGCATGTGTGTGTTCAAAAATGACTAGTCCCTGCCTGCTGTAAAGAGAGAGAGAGAGAGAGAGAGAGAGCGAGAGAGAACAGACGGTGTTGTCCTTCATACTGAGGTGATGTGGTGTTTTCTAGGACACTTCCTATGAATCTGTGAGCATGTGAGATCAAGACAGAGACAGCCAGAGAGAGCTGGGGGAAAAGAAATGGGTGAACAGCAAAGGGTTGTGCAAGTATGGAAGTACAGTATATGAGCTTTTGTTTGCAATCGTCAACATATTCTGTTACACCAAATACACAAAATAATGATCTTTAAAAAAGCATCATATGACCCCTTTAATCAAACGTTTGATTCCTGATGGGAAAAATCTGAATTATCAGTAGATTATAAAGACGTGCTAATTATGTAGGATTACTACCATACTCAAATTGTTATGCATGTCATACCTGGATAATCATATTCTTTTAAAAAAAAAATTGCAGTAAAGACGATACTGTAGCACAGTACGCAGAATACAGTATCCCACATTACAATGTAAATGACTTGACCTTCTGTCTCCAAAAAATATGAGTTGTGTTTTTAACATCTTTGTCTTGAATTATTATTTGATTAAGCCACCAGGGAATATTGTGCTTTTAAACAAAATTGGATTAAAAATGCAAGATTGCATTCACAGAATTAAATGTGTATAGAGGCACTACTAAAGGTGTGCTAGGGCTTATCACACATGAAATAGTTAACTCTGGGTCATTCTAAACCCTCAGATAAAAGGAATCCTGGGTTGTCTTGCTTCATGTTTCACACTAAACCTGGGGTCATAAACATTCCTTTACCCAGGGTTTAAAGAGGGATTTAGAACGACAGTAACCCAGGGTTAGGAAGCGCAGTGTGAAAAGCCCTTTTGACACGTTTCTCGTTGCGTAACACATACTGTTTCACACACTATTTTTGAAAAATAATCACCTCCCCAGCACCACTGGCCCACAATGCCTTGCTGCTCTACCTAATCACATGGTTACTTGGTTTCTTATGACTTGTCAGACGGCTACAGAAATTAAGCCCAGAGAATAATGTCCCTTGTCGATCGTGGAAGCAGGCAAAGAAGTGTGTGTGGGCATAAATGTGCTGTCATGATGGGACCTCAGTGTGCGACAGAGAAGCAAATTACTAAACACAAATCAAAATGAGTACAAGCTGGAAACAAATTGATATACAGGGCAATGGAGGTTTCAGCACAACTGATTTTTTTTTCTGAATGTAGTTTATAGTTTTTTTTCCCCCTTTGTGTTTTTCTGTTACAATCCTGACATCCTTCTTATCGAAAAGAGCGTGCGGGACTGCAGCGTGCTGTGAGACTGTGCTGCTCACCTCTGCCTCCAGAGGGCGCTGTTGCTACGTCACTGTTGCTGGGCAGCCCGGCTCCCAAGCCGTTGTTCAGCATGGGACCAACCACAGGTTTCAGCTGCCAGTTCAGCCCCAACAGATTCATGGCTGAGAGAGAAAGAGAGAAATAGAGAGAGACAGAGAGAGACAGAGAGAGAAAGAAAGAGTGTAAACAGTGCAGGTATATGGGAAGAGAAAGGTAGCCAGAAAATGAAACGCTTGAGGACTTTGCAAAGGCGACTCTGTACTGCTGCTTCGCGGTAAGAGCACAAATGATTTTAAATTAAACAAAATGCTGCATCTTAAATGTAGGATATTGATCTGTTAAACCTGGTACAGACAGGGAGAGGCCACAAGATAAAGTAGTTTATTTTGTCCCTGAAAAAAATAATCACAGACAGCCTAGTCATTTTTATTGATTGCATGACTGATTGATGTTGACTGACGGAGAAGCCATCTGTCACTCATAGGACTCTTGCATTTGATCCTCAGTCTGATATATGTCACAGTGGCAAGTGTGTGTGTGCATAAAACTAGTCTCAGGGTCTCTCACATGCAATCCTCCCAATAGCAGAAATGCTAAAACATTTTCCTTGACTACAGCAATAACTCTACAACATTATTCATACTCCATTTACACCAAATTTGAAAAGCCATTGTTCAAAAAAAAATCTACATATGCCCTGCTGCTTGCATGTTTATTTTTTAAATATTTGAAACATTACATAATGTGATAATGCTTTTAGCAACCTACATTTAAAAAGAAGTGTAGAAACAATTTTCACTCAGAAATTGCTAGTAAATTTCACAATTATTTACAAAGAAACATCAAGTAACACATTGCACTGAACGTGAAATTTTGAAGTTGAAAGACTGAAATAGTATTTTCTTGTAAAACTAATCTTTATTTTGTTTATTTATAATATATATATATAATATTGATAATACAATACAGTGCGTAATGTAATATATTCAGCCTTCATAGAAAGTACCACAAAATGATTTTCTGTGAGTAGATTATAGGAACTGGGTGACAGATCTAATTGGTACTTAAAATCAGTTTAACAGTGTGTGCGTTTTATTTCAGTCATTCAATCACTGGAGCCCTGAGGAAATTATGTAGACGCGCTTCTAAAGACAGAAAGAGAAGCAGGCAGCGAGACCCACGTCTGTCGGAATTACTCGCACCTCAACAGGTTAAAAAAGTTAACAAATGCACAGGCAGAAAAACAGCCGAATCTTGACAGCATTCAGAGCTTTCATGTCAAGCTGGCATGATTCAGCAACAATCTCGCTCTTTGTATTGTGGGGCTGTTGTTTCTTCTTCGTGCCTGTGGAGCTTATTTTGGTCTGTTCGCTCTGAGGCCTGTGTGCAGTTTGTCAGCTGAATCTCTTCCCGACCCGTGTCCTATCTAGTTCTGCCAAGAAACTTTTATCGCAAACAGAAGAGAGAGGAGCGCTTAGTCTGCTGAACTCCAGAGGTGCCGCAGGAAACGCGGAAGAGAGGAAGCTCTTTGTAACGCACAGTCTCGGGCTGATTGCAGGATCTTGTGCTTTATCTCTCGCTCCTGTGTGTCTGCGTCGACTGTTCTTCATAGTGGCGGTAAAGATGGGCTGAGATTGTGCGAGATTGTGAGTCATCAGAGACGGCAGTCACAGGAGGAGGTTCATATGGAGGTGCCGTGTTACTCTCATGTATGACCTCCTTTTTTTGCATTCCTTTACTGCTTCATTCTTACACTAACTTGCTAATCCATAGTACAAATGTGCACACACTATTACACTCAAGTGGATATGCTTACTCTGTCTGTCTGGTGCTCATTGATGCCTGTCTTACTTTTTTGTCTGTCTCACTCTCTCGGTCTCATTCTTTTTGTCCGTCTCATTTGGTCTGCTTGTCTAACTCTTTCTCTCTCACTGTATGTCTCATTCTCTCTCTGCTAGTATTTCTTGCTCCCTGTCTGTCTCACTCTATTCTTCTTTCTCAACCTGTCTGACACTTTCCCTTACTATCTCTCCCTGTCTCACGCTCTTTCTGTCTGTCTCGCTCTCTGCATGCCTCAATCTTTCTACCTATCTCACCTTTTATCTCTCATTCTTTCCTGTCTCACACGCTCAGCCTATCACTCTCTACGATTCGATTTGATTCAGTTCAGTTCAGTTAAATTCAATTCAGTTGAGTCCCTCTGTCTGTCTGTGTTTTTCACTACAGTATCTTAGGTTATCTCTGGCTATCTCATACTCTCCCTAAATCTCTCACCCTCATCCTATCATGGAAGATTTTCACAAACCTTTATTTGCCTGTCTCACTGTATACCTTCCCTATTTCTCTGCATGACTAATGTTTCACTCTCTACCTTGGTATCTCAATTTAGAACTCCCTCTCACTGTCTGTCTAACTCTTTAGTTCCACTATCTCAGGCTATCTCTGGCTGTCTCACTGATTCTCTACCTGTCTCACCCTCTCCGTAACAAACACAACAAACACTCATCCTATTATCTCTCTGCCTGTCTCACTCTCTCTCACAATCTCTGCTTGCCTCACTCTCTCTCACAATCTCTGCTTGTCTCACTCTCTACCTCACAATCTCTGCTTGTCTCACTCTCTACCTCACAATCTCTGCTCGTCTCACTCTCTACCTCACAATCTCTGCTTGTCTCACTCTCTACCTCACAATCTCTGCTTGTCTCACTCTCTACCTCACAATCTCTGCTGGTCTCACTCTCTACCTCACAATATTGGCTTTTCTCACTCTCTACCTCACAATCTCTGCTTGTCTTACTCTCTACCTCACAATCTCTGCTTGTCTCTCTCAATTCAATTAAATTTCAATTCATATTGCTTTATTGGCATGACATACTTAGGTTCATAAGACATGGAAAACATGAACATGAAACAAAACACCACATTACATAGGTCCTTCACCAAGTAATAGTCTTAATTTGTCATTTTCATGGAGTGATTGGAACTCAGGAAGTTTCTGCTGTATTTGACTGTACAGTGAGTCTCTTAAGGATGTGTATTTGTCACAGTGGAGGAGGAAGTGCTCCACCGTCTCAAGTGATCCTGATCTAGATTCATTACAGATGCGCACTTCTTTAGGTAACCACATCTTTTTATTTAGTCCTCTCTCTATGGTCAGCTGGTGGTCACTCAGTCTGTACTTTGTCAGTAAATGTCTGTGTGTTATATTCCTGACTGAGACCAGATAGTCATCCAGACTGTACTCTCTGTTGAGTTTCAGATAACATTGGAGACGTCTTTGGTCTCTCTCACAATCTTTCTGCTTGTCTCACTCTACCTCACAATCTCTGCTTGTCTCACTCCCTACCTCACAATCTCTGCTTGTCTCACTCTCTACCTCACAATCTCTTTGTCTGTCTCACTCTCTACCTCACTATCTCTCTGTCTGTCTCACTCTCTACCTCACTATCTCTCTGCCTGTCTCACTCTCTACCTCATAATCTCCGCTTGTCTTACTCTCTACCTCATAATCTCCGCTTGTCTCACTCTACCTCACAATCTCTGCTTGTCTCACTCTCTATCTCACAGTCTCTCAGCCTGTCTCACTCTACCTCACAATCTCTGCTTGTCTCACTCTCTACCTCACAATATTGGCTTTTCTCACTCTCTACCTCACAATCTCTGTCTGTCTCACTCTCTATCTCACCATCTCTGCTTGTCTCACTCTCTACCCCACTATCACTCTGCCTGTCTCACTCTCTACCTCATAACCTCTGCTTGTCTCAATCTCTACCTCACTATCGCTCTGCCTGTCTCACTGTCTACCTCACAATCTCTGCTTGTCTCGCTCTCTACCTCACTATCTCTCTGCCTGTCTCACTCTCTACCTCATAATCTCTGATTGTCTCACTCTCTACCTCACTATCGCTCTGCCTGTCTCACTCTCGACCTCATAATCTCTGCTTGTCTCACTCTACCTCAAAATCTCTGCTTGTCTCACTCTCTACATCACAGTCTCTCAGCCTGTCTAACTCTACCTCACAATCTCTACTTGTCTCACTCTCTACCTCACAACCTCTGCTTGTCTCACTCTCTACCTCACAATCTCTGTCTGTCTCACTCTCTATCTCACCATCTCTGCTTGTCTCACTCTCTACCCCACTATCACTCTGCCTGTCTCACTCTCTACCTCATAACCTCTGCTTGTCTCAATCTCTACCTCACTATCGCTCTGCCTGTCTCACTGTCTACCTCACAATCTCTGCTTGTCTCGCTCTCTACCTCACTATCTCTCTGCCTGTCTCACTCTCTACCTCATAATCTCTGTTTGTCTCACTCTCTACCTCACTATCTCTCTGCCTGTCTCACTCTCTACCTCATAATCTATGCTTGTCTCACTCTCTACCTCACAATTTCTGCTTGTCTCACTCTCTACCTCAGTATCTCAGTCTGTTTTGGCTGTTTCACTCTCTTCCTACCTGGATGAAAAAACATCACCTACAGCTCAACCTGGCAAGGACTGAGCTTCTTGTCTTCCCTGCCACTCCAACTCTACAGCATGATTTCACCATCCAGCTAGGTTCTTCTACAATTACCCCATCAACCTCGGTCAGAAATCTTGGTGTAATCTTACTTTCATTCATGAGAATAAAGGCACTGGTATGGATTTCGTGGGACATTGTATCTTGTTTCATGCAGCCCTGCGTTCAGCAGACTGTTACTTGGGACATGTAAACACTTCTTAAGCTGGTGGGAGGATAAAGTGGCAGGTAAGGGGATCGTACTTCTCACACAAGGGCCAAACAACGCTTTTTGCCTGACAAATCTACACCTGGTAGGCAATAGGCATGGAAACCATTTTCCTGTTGGCAGCCCCTACTGCCGAGATGACTATCTGCACAATCATATTTCATATATCTCCTACTGGAAAAAAATGTCAGAGCCATAAAGAAAGTGTTAGGTAGGGTTGTGCGATATATTACCCCATCAACTATTACATAGTAATAGTTGATGGGGTAATATATAATATATATTGTTGATATTACCCCATCAACAATATATACCCCATCAACTTCGGTCAGAAATCTTGGTGTAACCTTTGATGACCAGCTGACCTTCAAAGACTACATTGCAAAGACTGCTCGATCTTGCAGGTTTGCATTGCACACCATCAGAAAGATCAGGCCCTTTCTAACGGAGCATGCTGCACAACTTCTTGTCCAGGCCCTTGTCATTTCTAGGCTGGACTACTGCAATGCTCTTCTGGCTGGACTTCCATCAAGCAAAATCAAACCTCTACAAATGATTCAGAATGCAGCGGCACGAATGGTCTTCAACGAGCCCAAAAGAACCCATGTTACACCTCTCTTCATCTCCTTGCACTGGCTACCGTTTGCGGCTTGCATCAAGTTCAAGACATTGATGTTTGCATATAGAACAGCCACAGGCTCAGCACCCGGCTACTTCCACTCACTATTACGAATCTACATCCCCTCCAGAAGTCTGAGATCCGCTAGTGAGCGACACCTCGTGGTACCATCACAGAGAGGCTCAAAATCACTTTCCAGAACATTCTCGCTCACCATTCCTGGCTGGTGGAACGATCTTCCCACCCCAATCCGGAATGCTGAATCCCTGACCATTTTCAAGCGACAGCTGAAAACTCATCTCTGTAAACGCTACTTGACTTCATCTTAAAAAAAACAAAAAAAAATTTCTCTTTATTTATTCCTTCCCTTTTCTAGCTTGTACTTATTTGAACAATGTCTAA
>NW_015646289.1:731079-747131 GCF_001515625.1 Sinocyclocheilus rhinocerous | reverse complement strand
ATCAAGTTCAAGACATTGATGCTTGCATATAGAACAGCCACAGGCTCAGCACCCGCCTACTTCCACTCACTACTACGAATCTATGTCCCCTCCAGAAGTCTGAGATCCGCTAGTGAGCGACACCTGGTGGTACCATCACAAAGAGGCTCAAAATCATTTTCCAGAACATTCTTGTTCACCATTCCTGGCTGGTGGAATGATTTTCCCACCCCATCCGGAATGCTGAATCCCTGACAATTTTCAAGCGACAGCTGAAAACTCATCTCTTTCGACGCTGCTTGACTTCATCCTAAATAAAAAAACAAAAACAATTCTCTTTATTTATTCCTTCCCTTTCTAGCTTGTACTTATTTAAACAAATGCCTGAAACTTGGTATTACGAGCACTTCCTAGGTCTGTTTGCCTCTTTAAGAAGAATCGCTTTACATATTCCCCAACTGTAAGTCGCTTTGGATAAAAGCGTCTGCAAAATGACTAAATGTAACAGCAATTCAGTCGTTGGAACTCACCAAGTTGCTGTGCTGTTGGTTTCTAGCAGTAGTTCTAACTCGATTTCAGTATCCATCTCTATCAGGTGGTGGATCACTGTCTGCACTCCCATTGGTAGCTGTTGTATCTCATCATTGCTCATTTGCACATCACATTGCCAACTGTTTCTGTCACTGGAAACTCTATTTGAAAATGAATGATATCTGGTTGCTGCAAATTGCTGTCACTGTAAACGTTCCCTCTGCCTGTCTCTCTCTCTGCATCTTGTGGTTATGATCCAGCAGGTGGAGATTTACAGGACGGTACTGTCTGTGTGTGTTTGAGACTCCACCCCTCTCCTCACCTTCCCTCTGCTTGCCTATCACACCTAAATCTCATCCCAGAAAATCAATTTTCTCTTCTGTCAAATTCCATCTCCCCCTCCGCTTGCGCCCAGACACGATCCCCCTCTCTTTCTCTCTCTCTATACCTCTTCCTTTCTCCCTCGGTCTCTTTCTCAGTTAAAGGAAAGCGCTGACACTCTAAGTGCGTCTCTGCCGTCTCTGTCAGCTCTTTTATTTGTTTCAGATGGTCTGGAGGAAACACTGAGATAGCTTTTCTCTCCTCTTCTCCTTCCAGTTCTCTCTCCATGCTTTTCACCTCTAACTTGTCTCTGATCATTTCATCTTCCTCAACCTCCTGTCCTTCATTATTTCTCTCCTTATCTCTCCATCTGTCTCTCTCTTCTGATGGTGCAATGCCGATAGTGACTAAATGCTAATTTTGCAATCGATGAAATAATTAACAAATGAATCCGCGAACTACAATAACTGAAAGCATCGAGAGACACGACCCAGACAGATTAACTGCAGCTCAGACACTCTGGATTTCTGCCCTGCACACATGTGCATGCAGAGCAAGTCTAATGTATTCTGCACCAGTAGGTGGCAATGTTGAGTTAAAGCCTGACTACATGATGGGTGTTCAATACAACAGCAAGGGAATGAGACTAATCTAAAGAGGGTGAGAAGAAAAACAAAACCAAAGCTGATGGCTTGCTCGACGTTGGCACCCAAAATGAACGGTTGTTTTAGCACAAGACGTGATCTACTTTTCTGTCTTCACGCAAATTGTGCACAAAATTAAGCTGTCTGTTGTTCTGTGCATGTGTAAAGATCAGGATACAGATAACAGCTTTATTTTCAGTCTCCTGATGAATATTCACTGAAGGGCTCAGCTATGTGAGGAATTGTGTATGATTAAAAATGTATAAATCAATGCATAATATGGATTTGTTGATGTATAATTCACCTGAACATATAAATGGAAGGTGTCACTTGCTTGAGAATACATTTAAAGCATTGAATTTTTAATACTATCCCAGGCAGAGACAAAATAAATATTTAAAAATATATAAATAATATATACATTTAACTAGATGAAAAAAAAGGTATTTTTACTTGCATAAAAAAATAAATAAATGTAAAATATATTGTAATTCCATTCATAAGTGTCTATGTGCATGAGCGCAAGTGTGCTTATGAGTGTGTGTGTGTGCGTTTGTAACAACAGTGTGTCATTATTTCAGTGTATTTATTGCCTGATTAAACTGTATTACAGGTGGTTAGTGAATATTAGGCACATTTTGTGCTGAAATACTCTGAGAAAAATGTTTTGTGAATTTGCCAGAAAATGTGTATATTCGTATGCATGCATGTGTGCTGTCTTGTCTGTACCATAATTATACAGTGGCAGATGTTTACGGCTGGAATATTCCAGAATTCAAAATGCAGTCGGGCCTGACATGCCAACAGCCCTGCTACAAGGTTACCTTGGACAGTGAGAAAGGAAGGATGGATAAAGCAAGGAAAAATGGGTGAGATAATGCACCAAGGGAGCAATGGAAAGAAAGAGGAAGAAAGGGATGCTATACGAGAACGACCGAGAAGAAGAGAGACAGTACAAGACAAGTGAAGACGGGGCCCTGAAATGGAGGTTTAAGGTTGTCCTTAAGGTACAGTTATGTGTGAGAGAGACCTGGAGGAAGCTCTTGGCAGTTCCTGTCTGTTTATTTGTGTGCATGATCGGGAGACGCAGAGAGAAAGAGAAAGAGAGCAGACGTATGTGCATATTGAAGTAGGGCTGGCAGGACGTCCCTCTATGATTCAGCCGCACCTGTCATCACCGATTAGACCTCTGTGACCACACACACACACACATATAGTCATAAGCAGGTGGCAGGTTTCTCTCTGCTAGAACGGATCCATATGCCTGTGTACTATGCTGGTGTTGGCTGAGCTGCTTCTGGCCCGAGTGGAAAGTAAGTCACATGCGAGTGGACGGCCAGGTCCAAACTCACCCCGAGACACGGCTATAAATAACACAAAACGGACAGCAGATATACATACACACACACACACACACGCGCGTTTGAATTTTCAGCAATCTTTGATTCACAGCAGGTGCAGTCAAAAAGACATTTCTGCATGTTTTTTAGACATTTCAGATGTTTTTTTAGACTCCTGCTGGGAATTTAAAATTCAGCTTTATCTTGTCTTACTGATGTTGTTATTTAAAGGGATAGTTCACCCAAAAATGAAAAATTCTGTCATCATCTACTCACCCTCATGGCATTCCAAACCTGTTAGACTTTCTTTCTTTTGTAGAACACAAAAGAATAGATTTTGAAAAAATTCTAATTGTTTTGTTCATTCAATCAAAGTCCAAAACAATATCTGTAATTTTTGAGTGAACAACTCTTTTAAAAAAAAAGAGTGCAACCGTTTTCACATTTTTAGGGGAAAATCTGTGTTAAATGTGTAATTGACGGCAGAAAGTCTAATCAAATTATCTAAAACACTGAACACACAAGAAAATCTGCTAAAGTTTCTACCAAGTTCTGCTCTCACCGAGTCTGTGCAGGCCTGTTGGAAACCAAAATAAACACAATTACTCAGCCACACTTGTTATAAGCACTATTGCTCCCTAAGACGTTAAATATGAAGTGAACACGAGATGTCTTCATATCTGTTCATCATAAAGAATACATGCACTTATTTCCCTACAGATGTTATATATGAGGCTGGGCTCTCGCATGAATTTCTCTGTAGGCAAGCGAATACATTTTTCATAAAGAAGAAGCATCTCTGTCTACTTCCCTTCTTCCGTTTGTCTTTTCCCCCTCACTCTTACTTCTAAATTTCAACACACATGCACAGACACTAACATCTTCTAGCGTCCACACATACGAGTTGCATGCAGCCAATTCTATTATTTACCTTTCATGCCTTGTGTTTCCACATGTAATGGTGCAATTCTTCCACACAGTTCATCTGACAGGCACTTGGGAATTCAGAGTCGTGTGTTTTGTGGAATCTTCCCTTGCTAAAATGTGTCCGATCAGCAAACAATGAATGTGGGAAAATGCTTCTTAGCTCACTTAGCAATTCTCGACAGAGAATCTCGCAATCTCACAAAAACACTCGAGGCACTGTGTGTGTGTCATTAAGCTGAGGGACACACTCTCAGGTCACCTCTCTAACACACTACAACACACGGCAGAAACCAGGACATCCTATCCCTCCATCCACACGCACCTCCACTCAACATATCACACAATTACACAGCCATAATTAGAGCGCAAAAGAGACCTCATATTACTTAAAAGGTAATTTTCCCTTACCTTATTTTTGCGGTCTCCCTTGGCCTCCATAATAAACGCGTATTAACTGTTCTAATTTACCACTAAATTAACAAGACTGACCTCAATTAGGACACTAATTGTAAGCTGAGACTATCCTGGACGGTATTTGTAATTGGTTTATGTATCCTTCTGTAAAAAAAGAAGAAAACTTCTCACCCTCTTTCCACATCTCATCTGAAACAGTAACACATTAGCTTAGCATTCCCACTGACTTCTAAGGCCCCAATATGCTCACAGTGAAGTTCGTTTCTTCGCTTAGGGGTAAAAAGAAGTTGAAATACATTTGGAGCAGTATACTGTTAGCAAACATCTATACACCACCCACACTGCTAAGAGTTGCATGTAGATGAATATGTAAAAACGTGCTGCACACTTTGCTCTCAATAACAAAATAAATACACAACAAAAATGACAGTGGTGTGAAAAGAGCAGAAAAAGCATATGATTATAGAGACGTGGATACTCTTTGTTTGCACAAGCGCTGCAATTCGGCACTCCAGTCAAGTAAAATCACGGCACTTTATATAATAGATTGCTTAAAAAAGAATTTAACATGAAAAAACAGTGTCCATGTCGCTTTCAATTAAAATTTCATCACTACAATGCCATTCACAAAACTGTCCCGTGGCCTCATGGGAGAGTCAGTGGAAGTATTAGGTCATGTGAGAACTTTTTGCCTATTGTTTTATGAATATTACAAATTCAGACATAATACTTATTTCACATTCGCCTACTGTATAGTTGGCAAGTATATTGAATATAGTAAGTACATTGAATATGGTTAGGTAAAGGATTTATGTGTTTGTTTCACCACTCGACAAGTGTAAATTCCGGTCAGGAGGCAAAACCTGTTGAGAACCATAAACTTACACAGTAAATCAAATAGTTTTTATCACAAAAGAGCAAAGGACAATACGGTCTTCCCTGAAATGTCTCCTTCAAGCTAAAATAAAAATGACTGCATCTTTAATCATCTACATTCATCTATAATCAATTATCAGTTTGGGGGGAAGCGTGTTACAAGTAACTTGTAATGTAAGTAATGTTGCAAATAAAGTAACATGTTTGTTATTTTACGTCTCAGTCAACTGATTGTAAGAAAATTACTTGAAGAAATAGTCGACCCAAAAATGAAAAAAATAATAATAATTCAATGAAAGTCAATGGGAACCAAAACTGTTTGGTTACTAAAATTCTTCATAATATATTCTATTGTGTTTCACAGAAGTCATACGTGTTTGAAAGAACATGAGGGTGAGTAAGTAATGACAAAATGTAGATTTTTGGATGGACTATCCCTTTACCACATTACTTTCCATAATGAGTAAATATGTAATGCAATGAAAAATGAGTTTGAGTAACATGTTATTGATAAACCAACACTGATTATAACTGGCCATCTGACATCAGTCACAGATGATGTCCCTGAATAAATATATACTTTTTTCCAGTAATAGCTCAGTTGGGCAGGTGTTTAAATGTGTGTGTTTATGTGAAATGTAAAATGTGTTTCTGGAGTGCGACATGGAACAGGGTGAGGCTGTAGGGTAGAGCCACAGCAAATGAGAAGCCTGGTCAAAGGGCTTTGAAGTTGAACTACAAAGCACCAGGAGATTCCCATGAGCTCTGCGTATATGTATGTGTGTTTCATTAGAGTCTTGGCTTCTGTCTCCTGGGAGAGGGGCAAGTTCAAATACACAGTTAATGAGTGAAGCAGCCATCAGTAGCATCCTAATCCATCAGAGAAGCACTATACTCACACAAACACACAAATACACACACACTTCCTCCAGGGGCCCAACCCAACAAAATGATGCAACTGAAAGCTCATTGCCTGCACTCCAAAGGTTGTTCATCACTCGTCCCCTTTGTTCTGAACACAAACATGCATTCAATATATCATTCATACGCACAGTAAAATACACTGGGTGAAAATGTATTGGATTACTCTCACAGAAGACTGGTCACACCAAAATCAAAAGAAAGTCAGAGAAAATAAAAACTATAAAAATAAAGAATAGTAACACTTTAGTATAGGGACCAATTCTCACTATTAACTAGTTGCTTACTAGCATGTCTATTATTATAGACATATTGGCTGTTTATTAGTACTTATAAAGCACATATTCTGCATGACCATATTCTACATCCCTAGTCCTACCCAATACCTCAACTTAACAACTACCTTACTAACTATTAACAAGCAAAAGTCATAGTTAATGGTTTGTTAATGGCAAGAATTGGACCTTAAAAAAGTGTGACCTAAAGAATTAGTATAAAGTAAAATAAACTATTTTCAGAACCATTAATATTTGTTTTGCATTGTCACGTCACAATTCATCACAATTAAGCATATTTCCCACCAGCTTCTCCTTACCTTAATGAGCCCAGATTTGCACTTTTTTTTTTTTTTTGTCATTTCCATTATTTCATAATATGCAATAATTCTAATTGTAGACGTCTGTTGGTTTACTGAAACAATATTTTTGGCACCGTATTACAGTTTAAAAATAAAAAAAGTTAAAAAATGTACCGTAAGGATAAATTAGAAGCCGTGGCATGTAAACATTAATAATAATAATAATAATTGTCTTTTGAGATATATATATATATATATAGAGCTGGACGATATGGCCAAAACTGATATCACGATATATTTCTTAATTTCGGTCGATACGATATAATTCCGATATCGATATGAACACTATTTATCTGAAATAGAAATCTTTTGTAACATTATAAATGCCTTTATCATCACTTTTGATCAATTTTAAGCATCCTTGCTAAATAAAAGTATTAATTTCTATCATTTCATTTCTATCAGTCTCCCAAAAAAATAATAAAAATGATACAGAATGGAATAGTGTATAATGTTACAAAAGCTTTTTATTTCAGATAAATGCTGATCTTTGGATCCTTCTATTCATCAAAGAATCCTAAAAAAAATACGTCTCAACTGTTTTAAATATTGATAATCAGCAAATCAGCATATTAGAATGATTTCTGAAGGATCATGTGACACTGAAGACTGGAGTAATGATGCTGAAAATACAGCTGCGCATCACAGAAATAAATTACATTTTAAAATCTATTCAAATAGAAAGCAATTTTAAATAGTAAAAATATTTCAACATTTTACTGTTTTTGCTGTACTTTGGATCAAATAAATGCAGCCTTGGTGAGCAGAAGAGAAATCTTAAAAAAAAAAAAAAAACATTAAAAATCTTACTGTTCAAAAACTTTTGACTGGTAGTGTAGGCTGATTATTCTTATAGATTGAAACAAATGTGCTTCAGCCAGAAAAAAGGGTATGAAAAGTGCTCCGAGTCGCTGCAGAAAACAAAAAAAATTGAACAACAACAAAAACTGGAAATGTTGCTGGAGACGGGCTTATTTAAAATGAAAACTCATTCTCTGCCAGCAGGAGGCGCTTTTAGAGTGATAAAACTAGCGGTTTCTCCAGTAACGGCTGTAATCAAAGCAGCTCCGCTCATGAACGCTTCTTTATCAGATCAAATGAAAATGCCATCGAAACTTTTCTGAAGACAGTCAATTCCCTTCAGAGATACATTCATATAAAACACCCGCGCCGTGTTATGATTTTGAAACGTGCAGTGCTCATGTTTATTCAACGAAGTCAAACGGCACAAATAAATCAATGTATGGGAAACTGGTAATGTATATCGAAATATCGGAAATGTGTTTAAAAATCATATCACCGTTATTGAAAAAAATTATATCGCGATACATATTGATATTGAATTATTGTCCAGCCCTAAACTATCCCTTTAAGTGGCATACATTAGATTTTGCTCACAAAGTGACTTGGTTGCAGATTTTGTCAGTTTTACAAAAGGAATTATCTTGCATATCCCTATGTAGTTAAGCAAATTCATATACAAGTCAAACGCCACAAATCAATCAATGTATGGGAAACACTGGTAACGTATATCGAAATATTGGAAATGTGTTTAAAAACCGTATCACCGTTACTGAAAAAAATTATATCGCGATACATATTGATATTGAATTATTGTCCAGCCCTATATATATATATATATAAATATAAAATACTGGAAGGAAAATGTGCTTAATTGTGCCACAACAATCCAAACTTACAAACAATGTATCCATTTCTTTTGATTTTGGGGTCAAATGTAAACTGGACATTCTTGACAGTTTTCATGAGATTCACCCATACTCCTTAGTATTACTGAAAAATACAGAGTACAGCTATAGATATAAAGATATAGAGTGTATATGAGAAACAGAGCCATAAACACATCTGATAAGAGTCTGTCAGCGCAGAGCTGAATACAGTGCAGGAATGGGACAAAGAATGGCAGGCCCTCCGCAAACACGCTTATCAAGACACAAAGAGAAGAGCTTGTGCCATGCAGTTTTTGTATGCAGTCTGTGTATGTGTGTGTTGTGCCTAGAGGCTCATCCATTCACATTAGCGACAGGAAATGAGAGGCAGCTGAATCACGAGCTAGATCAATGGCACACAGAGATAGACACACTCGCCCTATCTCTCTGTCTTCATTATGGCCATCTCCCTCCATCTCTGTCTCTCTCACCGCTGTCAGTATGAGACATTCTGACGTATCTCAAAACTGTCTCCAGCACTCAGGGCTCCAGGCCTCTCGCACATCCCAGGTGAGATTATATCAGCACTTTTTCCTAAATATTTTTTCATACTGCTTATATTTTATATCCTCCTTTTCCCACATCTCTCTTTTTTTCCTGTGAGATCAGCAGATCCTTGATGTCTGTGATTGTGATTGTTTATTTGTATGCCAGTACTGCATCATTGTCTTCGAAGCTATGAAATATTTAGCTTTAAACTCCAGTTTAAAGCGGCACACATCCTCACGCCCGACTCACAGACTCGCCACATGTGGCATCATTGATTACAGATATCAGCGAAAGCGAGCGCCTCAAATCTCATGGGTGATTATAAACAGTTTGTGAACCGAAATCAATCTAATACCTTCAAGAGCCTCATTCATTGCTGGGTCAACGCTGACGACCGTACAGTTTGCCTTTTTAGTGATAGCCCTTGATCTGCTGGATGCCACCAATCAGTCAATGATAGAGGTTAGTGAAAGTTTTACTTCAGAGAAGGACCTTTGTTTGACAGGGAGGGATAGACATGAAAAGAGTCATACATAGACATGGGTCAGCCAGAGCAGCGGTGGACGTCTGCTGACAGACCAAAGACCGCTGCTAACATTAGCCCTGGAGCGGGAGTTCGTGTGCATGCGATCGGCTGACCACCGTGCCAGAAATGAAACACATCAATCAAAACCGACAAGGACATAGATGAACGGAGGAGAAGATAGGAGTTGAAAGCCGCCCTTCACACGCACTCTCTCCTCCTCCAGCTCTGATGTGTGCCAGTGTGAGCTCTCTCCTCTCTCTCTCCCGCCCAGCCGGGCCAGTCGGCCGTACTGAAGTGAACTTGTGTCCCTTTGCCCTTGATGTGACTTCTCTTGACCTACAACAGTCTGTTGAGAGTCACCAGCTTCCAGTCTACATCTCCTGCTGCTCCCGAACCAGGAATACACCATACACGCCATATGCTTCGCGTCCCCTATGTACCATATGTTGGTGCAGTGTCAAAGTCCAGCGTCCTCTTTCGCTCACTGTCTCTGTGTCCCTCATGACTGCCGTGAAATGACATGCCGAGGTCACCTCGGAGCCACAATGACAATGTGGGATAAAGCTGCTCGTCTGCTCACACACACAGCGGGTCTCTTCATCTTGTTTGCAACTTAGATGAAAATCTGTCATCATTTGCTCACTCTCATGTCGTTCCAAACCTGTATGACTTTCCTTCTTCAGTTTCATCATAAAAGTGCTCCATATGAAAGCGAATAATGACTTCCTCACACAAAACAGACTTGCACTACCATTCAAAAGTTTGGGGTCAGTACGATTTTTCATATATTATATATATACTTTTATTCAGCAGGGATGCATTATATTTATCAAAAGTGACACTAAAGACATGCATTTCAAATAAATTATGTTCTTTGAACTTTATATTCTATATTTACCACAAATTACACAACTGTTTTCAACATTTATAATAATAATAATAATTAAAACTTTCTTGATAACCAAATCAGCATATTAGAATGATTTTTGAAGGATCATGTGACACTGAAGACTGAAAATTCAGCTTTGCCAACACAACAATAAATTACATTTCAAAATTGATTAAAAGAGAAAGAATATTTTAAATAGCAATAATATTTAACGATATTACTATTTTATCTGTATATTTGATCAAATAAAAGTAGCCTTGGTATTTTCCAAAAAAAAAGGTTACTAACCCCAAACTTTTGAATGGAAGATTATACACATCTTTTATGATAGTGCATGATGTTTTCAGCCCCCATTCACTGTAAATGAATGAAAAAGATAAACCTGCACATTCTTCATGATATCACCTTTTTTGTTCTACTTTAGAAAAAAAAAAGTATTTTTGAAGCGACATCAGGGTGAGTAAATGACGACTGAAGTTTCATTTTTGGGTTAACTATCACTTTATAAAATAATAAAATTGGTCGTATTTACTTAATAAATATCCATTATGTTATTGTGAATTATAAATAGGTTTACATTATTCATTAAATATCTTCTTGCATCAAAATGTAATATCCTTGCCTCTTGAAATGACTGCTTTTTTGCTGATAAAAAGTCCTGCCCTACATTATGCTCTAGTAAACATTCAGTTTCACTCCAAAATACATCACATTATGGAAATGAATGCTGTCTTATGTTTTCTTTAAGACCCTTAAGCTACATCAGGACGAATGAAGTTAAATCTGCAATCGATGTCTTTTCAGTGGTAGCGGAGTGATGTTTATGGACGTTGCCTGACTCCACAGACCGCCCCAACACTGCAGCATGCGGTTAGAGTAAGCGGCTGTGATTACTCAATAACGCTCCAGACAGCGCTGCGTTATGGATGGAGGTGCACGCATCGGCTGGCGAGAAGGTCAACGGCCCAGAGTGGCGATGAGCATTTGAGTCATTGGTGGGCAATGAAGGGAAGTGATGATGCTGCTAAAAATACAGAGAGAGGGGGTACAGAGAGAGCGAGCGAGAGAGAGTGTGCAAATTTGTCTTCTGTCTACTTTCATGACACTCACCGCACGGCCTGTCTTCACTGATGTATGAGCCACCTCTGTATCCGCACAAAAACAGAGGTGACACAGAACTCACATGCACCCCACACTATCGCCTTACCCACGCACAACTTTCCCAGCTCAAGGACACTGATGTGCTCTGAAAACGCACAGTGATCTAGCAGTATGTAGCTCTGCATGCTATTTTTTTAAAAATAGGACATGTTACTAGAGCAACATATTTTGCTGGTACTGGAACAAAATTCCTATCAAATCCTAATTACATGCAACATTAATTTTGTTTTCTTGGCACATCTAGTACATGTAGTACATTTCGCCAAAGCATTGCATGCAAATGAATGGATGAATAAATGAATGAATGAATAAAATAGTTTTAAAAAACTACTTAGCACTGTATGATAGATTTAGCAATAAATACATTTGTAATTTCAATAATTTAATAATTTATATAATAGTAATTTATAACAAATGTAATTGTATATTGACATTTATGATAATTTAATAATAATTACATTTAAATTTAATAATGTGAGATCCCAAATAAATAAATAAATAAATAAATAAAAACTTTGTAATAAATAATTTTGATACATTTTGCACTAAATATATTTGTAATTTTAATAACTTAATTTATAATAAATGTACAATTTATATTAGTGTAAAACTTTTAACTTTATAAATTTTTCTGTATTGCTTTATTGCATTTAAATGTTGTTATTTTTGTTATAAGAAAAAAGTTATTAAACCTGTTATACTGTATTATGACAGCACTTTTTTTTTTAAAAACTTAATTTCAATACCGTGATAATACCGTATACCGTAATAAAAGCATTAGCAATTAATCGCAACATAAAAATTTGATACCGGCATATCCCTAATATTAATATATATCATAATTCAATAAATTTGTTAATAATAATTTAAATTAAAAATGTCTAATAATTGAATGAATTATTAAATACTAATAATACTGTAATTAAAAATGTATGATATATTTTATGATAAATACATTTGTATGATAATTTAATAATTGATGATATGATAAATTACAATAAATATCATAATTTTATTTTAAAAGTTATGACTTAATAATTAAATTGAACCCAAATCCAAAATATACCACTAAATAATAAATAGCTAAATAACTAAAATGCTAAATAACACAAACTATACTTTGTAATAAATAACATTTTATATTAAATACTTTTATAATTGTTTTTATAATTGAATCATTTGTAAATCATTTTATATTAAATAAATATATAATCTTATATTAATTATATATAAATATAATGCAAATAATACAAATAAAAATCAAATTAATAATTTTGTCATTTAATATTAATAATGACATTATATACAAAATACTATGAAATAAAATAAAAATATACAAAGAAAGAAAAGAAAGGAAAAAAAGAAAGAAAGAAAGAAAGAAAGAAAACTTGTGCCTTATCTCGACATAACACTAAAATCAGCAGGCAATGATAAAATGTTGCTCAAGGTTCCTTACTCTTGACCCTCACCCTAAAATCTGATTGTTGATGGATGTTGCTCCAGGACCAACAATCCAAGAAAATGGTCCACTTGTATTTCACAACCTTCTCAGCAAGTAAGTATAACCTGTCTTCTGTGTGTATTTAGTGCGTTAGTGTATCTAGCTCTTTTAGTTATGTCAGTGTGCCATATAAGTGAGTCGTTGTCTTCCTGTTGCTGATCTGACGTTGTGTTGTTCCTCACCGGGCTCTGAGCCATCCAGACTGCAGCCTGTGGAATCAGCATGTAGCCTGATGGAGTCTAAACCTTGTTATCTCTGTTACACATTCCATCTGCCCCTGTCCGCTCTCCCTCTATCTCCTTCTTCCTTTCTTTGATCACTCTGGGCCAATGAATCAAGCAGTCTTTAGCGCAGACGAGACCGTGAGGGAGCTGCTGAGCGTTTGTCTTCTCCACAACATATGATGACAGACCTGTTTCTCTTTGCATCAGGACCGCTCACCTGTATCCTAGCAACCCCATCCCTGCTGCAGCAGCCTCACAACACAGTGACGAGAGTGATGTCATGAATGCATGCAACCAGTCTCTTCTCTGTGCTCTCTTGTTTCAACACTTTTCTTCTCCTCTCATCCTGTTTTTTTTCTGTCTCATCATTTCTTGTTTCGTCTTATGTCACTTTGCCGCATCTCTTCTGATTTTGTGCTCACTCTCTTTCTCGTTTTAATGCTTATTTCATTCTCTCGTCTCATCTCGATGCTTCTCTGCTCATTTGGTCCCATCTGGTCTCATCCTCATCGCTTAATGCTTTTCTTTAGTTCTCATTATTTTGTCTCACCTTTTTCTTTTGACCCATCTGATCTGGTCTCAAGGCTTCTCTTCTTTTCTCATCTAATCTCTGTTTTTCTTGTTTGTCTCATTTTGATGTTTCCCTCCCATTTGGCCTCATCTTGAGCTACTTTGTACATTTGTCTCATCATGCCTATTCTCATCTCGTCTCATTAAGTCTCATTTCTACTCAGTGCTCTCTTATCTTTTGACACTTTTCTTCTTTCGTCATCCTTTTTTGTCTCATTTCTATTTCTGCTTGCCTTATCTCATTTTGATGCATCATGTTTGATCCCTTTTCTCATTTTGTTCTAACTTTAATGCTTCTCTTCCATTCTCATTTGTATTATTTTGTCTCTTCTTTTTCCTATTGACTTATTATTTAGTCTCAATGCTTCTCATCTCCGCTCGTTTGGCCTCATCTTGTGTTATTTTGTCTAATGTCTTTCCCTGGTCTTCTCTCATCAGGTCACATCTCTTCCCAACATTGTTTTGACACTATTCTTCTTTTCTCATTCTGTTTTTTTTCTTTGTCTTGTTTCTTTTTTTTTCTTATCACACTTTGATGCTTCTCGTCTCATTTTGTGTTCATTTGTCTCATTTTATTCTCTTTTGGTCTCATCTTAATGCTTCTCTTCTCGTTTGATCTCATCTTGTTTGAGCCCTTTTCTAATTTTGTTCTCTCACTTTAATGCTTCTCTTCTTTTCTCATCTTGTCTTTGTCTCATCTATTTCTATTGACTAATATTATCTGGTTTCAATGCTTCTCCCCTCATCTCATCTTTGTTTCTCTTGTCTCATCTTGCTGTTTCCCTTCTCGTTTGGCCTCATCTTGGGTTATTTTGTCTAATCTCTTTCCCTGGTTTTGTCTCAGTCTATTCTCGTCTTGTCTCATCTTTACTCTTATCTCGTTTTGACACTTCTCCTCTCATCGTGTGTTATATTATGACTCATTTCTTTCTCATCTCAACACTTCTATTAAAACAATCTCATTACTGTTTCTCTTGTCTCATATTGATGTGTCTCTTCTCATTTGGCTCATCTTGTCTTGTCCCTTTTCTCTTATTTTTGACTTTAATTCTTTTCTTCTCATCTCATCTTGTCTAATCTTTCTCATCTTGTCAAATTTTGACGTTTCATTCTTGCTGGTCTCATCTTGTGTTATTTTGCCTAATCCCTTTCTTTAATCTTACTGTATTTCATCTAGACTATTCTTGTCTCATCTCACCTCATATTATCAGGTCTCGTTTATCAGGTTATTTCTTTTGTCTCATCTCATCTTGACACTGCTCTTTGCATCTCCTCTTCCCATCTTATTTTTTCTCCTTTCTTTTCCTCTCCTCATAGAGACCTGCTCTGCACACCTGTGTTTGCATGTGTGTGTGTGAATGTAAGCCACAGGGATCTGAAATGTGTTAGTACGAGCATCTGTGAGTCCTCCTCTCCTGGTGCTGAATTTGGGCTTTCAGGGGCTATGGTGCCGTTCTGGGACAGTTATCCATCCCCAAAGAGAATGAAGCAAAAAGGAGTCTTTTTAGGCCTCCAGTAAAAGACGAGGAAATAAAAATAGCTTCTTCTTTTTCTCCCCTGTGCGTTTCCTCCATTCCCAGGGAGATTGGGCAGCTCTCAGCAGACTAGCAGCTACGTCTGTGTTGGGGAAAATGCTGCAGTGGCACATTTATCTGTTTGTGGGGATGCACTAATATACAAACACGCACACAAATGTGAACACGTCCATAAACACACTGTCAGAGAGCTTAAGCAGGGTCAGTTTCTGGCAGTTAAGACCTCCATCCACTGAATACTGCTGACAGTACAGCTAGAATTACCTTTAGAAAAGTGAATACACATTCACTGAATGAATCCTGTTCAAACCAAAGTGCAACCTCTGTTTTCAAACAATATACGGCTGTTGAGTCACTATTCGATAAGTGTTTGGACACGAAGTAATAATTAAAAATGCATACATTTCATTGCATTACATAACATAACACATCAGTGGCATATGCAAACAAATGATGCTAACTCCACCTTTTTAATTCCTTTTTTAAATTACCTTCAATTTAATTCATCTACAGATGTAGATCATCACACTTAGTAGTATCATTACAAAACAAGAAAGAGCTGTTTTCATCTTTAAAATAAATAGCACTTAATTTTATATATTGTTATATAATGCATACACTACCATCCAAAATTTTGGGGCCAGGAAGATTTATTTTTAACTTCTATTCAGCAATGATGCATTCAATTGATAAAAAGTGACAGCAAAGATGTTTAAAATGTCACAAAAGATCAAATTTTAAATAAACGCTGTTCTTTTGAACATATCATTCATCAAAGAATCCTGTAAATGTATCCAAATTATGCATCATGGTTTCGACAATAAATAATATATATAT
>NW_015646289.1:706571-730875 GCF_001515625.1 Sinocyclocheilus rhinocerous | reverse complement strand
ATATATTAGGCAGCACAACTGTTTTCAAGATTGATAATAATAAGAAATGTTTCTTGGACAGCAATTTAGCATATTAAATTCAGAATCAGAAATATCACAAATCATGTGACACTGACTACTGAAAAAAAAATCAACAAGAATAAATTACATTTTAAAATATACTACAATTTAAATTTAAATAATAATAATAATATATTTTTTTTTAAGTGGCACTTTCAAGTATCACTTCAGTGTCCACACACTTTTTGAACCTTCCCCAGCTTCAATAAGTGGATATCTGTGTGGTTTTATCTGTGAGCTGAGTTTCAGACAGCACAAAAGAGCGTGGAGCACTGAAGGACTTGGGAAAGGCAGATGGGTAGTAGAATACACGTACAGCGATGCAGGCAGGAAGAACAAGGGCGTTTGTGCTGACTCCTGCACTTGCTGACTGCCCCATCTGTTGAGCAGGGTCCCCAGAGTGAAGAGGGGCACCGCGGGTCCATGTGACACATCTGCCCCTTGCTTGGGGCTCTTAAATAGAGACACAGACGGGACTGAGGCATCCTGCCAGAGCAAAACTCCCCAGCCCAGGTGTGCTTCTAATAGAGGCCACAGAAAGCCAACCTCTACCTCTGTGTCCGCTTTTGTCTGTCTATGTGGCTTTGTGTCTCTATCCTTGTCTCACTTTCTCTCTGATGTTCATTGAGAGTGTACCTTTTCTCATTTTCTCTTGCGTTCTCATGCTGTTCACACCCTCAGTATTAAACTCATCCAGTGTGAAGAGCGAGGACTCATTTCTGTTCTTTACTGGGGGTCCTTTACGATGCTCCGTGAGGTGCGAAGAGAAGGCCACCGCTTCTCCATTACCTGATAACTGACGTTAGCATAAACTCACAAAACACGAAACCAGAGAGGCCTTATTGAAAATAATAACACCCTCAAGCGTGTCCTTCACGGGCGCAGTGTGGGGTTAAAGACTCACGGCAGTGCTTTGCATTTAAAGTGTCCTCCACGATCAGAGGCCCACATTGTCTTTAGGTTGACATGGATATTGATAGAGTAAACGAGCACGTTGTAAATAGACTGAAATAATTATTCATGAGTATATGTAGTTTACATGATTAGTAATCTGAAATTTTAAACTGGACTAGTAACACAAAATAATACAAAATCCTCTGATTAAAGCAGTCCTCTGATTACAATTAGTACCTTCAATAGTGAGTTTCACTCATTCCACCTTTATTCAATTAATTCTTAAATAAACTAGCTGTTAAGAAGGTCTTGCTCCATCTTTGATTAATAAGCGAGAGCCCGGCTGTGGAATTGTTGTAACACATTACAATTCTAGCATTTATACCATAGACTGTATAAAAACATGGACGTAGTGTCCGTGACTTCACCCGTAGGTTTCTGAAGAGCGTTTTTGAAGCTCAAAGTGGGAGTCGGCCGTCGCCATCTTGGCATCGAAAATGGGCAAAGAGGCGGGAGCTGGTTGCTGAAACCACGCCCACCAAGCTCGACGGTGGTGACAGCAGCGGCAATCCACCTGTCACTCAAGTGGCCACGCCCTTAATTATGCAGAACTTTAAGGCTTAATATAATTTAAATGGATGAGTTATAAAAAAATTCACCCCCCTCACAGTTGTCATGAAGGGCAAAATTAGCTATATAGACCAAAACCACTTTTTGTACCAGGCTGTAAACATATTTTTTTTCTGCTGTAAAGTTGGGCATTTTAACATGGGGAGTCTATGAGACTGACTCCCTTTTGGAGCCAGCCTCTAGCGGCCAGTAGATGAATTGCAGTTTAAGTCCCTTCCGTGTTGGTTTCACGAGAGAGACTGGAAGGTTGCCGCTTGATTTATACATATCTATAATTAAATAAATAAATACCCTTTGCAAATGAACTCTGGGAAATGTAAGAAACATCTAAGCCCATGGAGTAGAAAAGAAATTAAATGGTAGCTGTCACTATTTTTTTGAGGTAACTGTATTATTTCAAAATTGTGACTGTATGTATCATAATGCCACTTTGGTAACACTTGAAGCTTTTATACATAGTGCATTACAAAGGTAATTATAATGTACACTGTAATGTCTTATATCTTTTCATAAATAACTGTGCTGAACTTAAAATGCATTATAATATTTGCAGATTCCTGGTTGTTTCTCATGTGTTTTAATGTACAATTATTCCTGAGATCATATGATGCAGTACAAAGCATAATTAATGCATTAAAATACTTTTATAATGCATTATATTTAAAGACTAAGCAAACTGTTACTGTAATTTTTTTGTTATTTTCAGCTCTAAAATATTTGATCAACTACAGAATTCTCTTTGCAAGCTTCTCTATAAAACTAATGATGAATAGCCTACTTAATCTCTATGTGGAATTCAATTATCTGCTTATTGCTATCACCGAATCAGTGTTTGTACAGATATAAGTGCTCATTATAATGCCTAAATGAGTCTCTCAATCGATTATAAAAAGAGATCCAAAAGAGAGACTTAACAGATGGAAGATGTACATCACAGTCAATAAAAAGCTCACTGAAAGGCTACAGACAAAAAAAAAGAAAGAATGAGGTATTTTACCGATGAAGTAGGACAGCAGAATGGCCAGCAGGGCGGCGGCAGCGATCGCCGACAGGGCGGCACATTTCCAGCTGCAGTACTTGGATGGCTTCTTCAGCTTGAAGGCGCTTCTGGAGAAGGTGTTTCTGGGTAGGAGCCGTGGTGGAGGAGAATATACTGTGCCGGACGTCAGGGGGTAACCCGGCGATGAGCTGCTAAAGAGAGGCGTGGTCCCTGAAGAGGTCTTAAACAGGAAATGCCTGCAGAAAAGAGAAAGATAAATAGCGCTTTTAGTATTTCAAGCACACGTGGAAGGTCACATCCATCCCTGGTATCAAATATCTTTACTGCGTCCCACCTTTCTAAGCTCTGAGGTACATGTGTGTTGTGTTGACCGCTGAGTGTCGCAGGCGCTTGTTGGGGGTGAAGGACAGTGTATGCAGCGCCTCAGTGTGGAGCAGTGGACATATGGCACACGAACACGCGTCACCGCAGGCCTGTCCCGGCCCACCGAGGGACACTTACACAACAAAGTCACTCAATAATTCAAAAGCCTCCGCTCCTTTCAGGCACAACAAACACATACTGTACAGAGACACACACTTCACTGAGACCATCCGCAGCGGTTTGATTTTCTGGTACGGGGTCATTTCCGTCGAGCTGATGAAAAGAAAAACTCTAGACAGGAGGATATTGCTGTGTATTTCACAGTGAGATTAATCATTACAGCCTCATAAACGGACTCTTGGCGCAGACAAACAGGATGTGATTTGTTAATATCCAGCCTCAGCACAGAGACTACCGTGAGACAGAACACACTCGGAGATAATCAGCGTTAAGCTTCCAAAAACACCATAAATGCAGTTCATAGACCACAGAGCCATGTAACAACAGTCTGGCAGGATTCCACAGAATGTTTTTCACTACGGTGTGCAATTCTGAAAGATCTAACAAATGCCTCATGAATCACTTTTACCCCTGACTAGATTTAAAACAGAATTGTTTCCAAAACACTCCTGCTACCCTTGCCTCCCATTGTTTGGACAAACAGCTGATACTGCCCTAAGTTGAAGCAAATAGAAGTTTGTTCGTTCGTTCTTTCTTTTGGTCTGTCTGTCTATTTATTTATTTATCGGTAGAAGTCTATTATTTCATGAGCTCAGTTTTTTTCATAGAATCTCATGTCATTATGGGTGCTCCGGGCTGCCACAGATAGTACTGTATAATAAAGGTGTAACAGTTTTTGCTTGTTGTACTTCCATGTGTTGTACATTTTTGAAAAATGCTACAAATTTGACACATTTTTAATTAAAATAATATTTTTGTAGACTAAAATTGCCATTTTAGTTTAGTTGTGCCCATTTAGTTGTTTTATTAAAGGTTTTTTTGCCATATCAGCTTTACAGGCTATAGATTCAACATTTAATAAATACATACAATACAATTAATACAAACGTTAAATAAAATCCATCATAGAGAATATATATATATATATATATATATATATATATATATGTAATTGATTCTGTATATACATAAATATAAAAGATAATTTAATTGTACTTGTGATTAAAATGTTTTTTTTTCTATTCTATAGAAATCGTCCTTCAAAGTTTGTCTTGACAAAAATCGTTGTCTCTTGACATTAAAAGATTAATGTTGCATTAGAGTAAAACTGACTAAAATTGATAATGACATTACAAAATATTTGCTAAATTTTAAATATATTTGTCAAAAACTCTGACAACAACAAAAATTTGTGACAAAATGAATTTGTGTGACACCTAGGTAGCAGGTTAAACAATGAAATGTATTTTAAACAGACAGTTCGCCCCAAATTAAGCACCATTATGTTGTTCTGAATGCAATTTATCTGTGAAAAATAAAAATATATAAAGAGTAGACACTGTTCTTACAATGAATGCATACAGTAAACACAAAAAAAGTCAAAAATCCTCTTAAAAGCACCAAACAGTTTGTATGACTTGTCAACTATATAGAAAGTCTACTGAAGCCACACAACAACATGGAAAAAATAAGTAGATAAAAATAATTAAATACATTAAAAAAGGTATTTTAATAAAAACTTTGAATATGCTTAAGTGAGAACGAGAGCTGCATCAGAAGTCAGTTTTCTCTTTGCGGTGCACAGTAGGAAGAAAGTAAGTCAGACAGGAGGTTGAGTAAATGATGACAGGATTAATATTTATTGATATTTAACACCGGAAAAAAATGACACGCTTTACCTTTAAGAAATGATATCACTCGGAAAGTAAGTGTCAGAGCGGTCTCTCTGGTGTCACACTGGTATTTCTCCAGTCTCTCTTCTGTGCTGCTCTCATTAGTGGTGATACTCGCTAACATAGCCTTAATGCTACAATAGATTATTGATGAAACTTGTACAATTTAGCATTGTACTTAAATAATTTAGCAGTTAATTACTGCTCTGAGCCCCATGCTGGTGTTTCCTGCCCTGCAAATGAGGACTTTAGTCTCACACAAAGCCCGGTCGCGCCAGCAGCACGGATGCAGTTTTAAAAAGAGATGTAGTGTAAAATGGATTAGCTGCGGTCACGTTGCTGTTGTGATTAGCGTAGGGTCGTGGGGTTTGTCATGTTCTATCAGGTCCCGTTCTCTATTAAGACCAAATCGAGAGGCTGAGAGCTTTTCTGCGGTCAGGTATCTGCCTTAGAGGCTTGTCTCTGGACCGGCCCCCACAGCCTACCCCCCAGATACATCCGTCCCTCATACCTCTAACCTACAAGGGAAACGGCCACAGGCTGCTCACTCCTGTGATCTTTAATAGCCTCTTTCCACAAGATGCCTTCCAATATCTCTGGACACGTTCCAGCGGCGGATTCCATTTCCAGAGCTGATTTTTGTTCCGTCGTGCTCCAGCCCTTCCATTACCCCCATCTCTTATCGGCCTATCCCCATACATCTCACACTCACCCATGGATGGACAGACTGAACCCCCCTGGAATCTGGCCTGATGGGACTACTGGGGTCAGTGCCTAACGAACCCATCACCGAGGGATTTTTTAAGTTTTAACCTACAGTGCACATACAGTGCACTCTTAAATTCTGTACATTTACACAAGAGAACATGACCAGATACTACTACAGAATATTGACAGTATTACAATACATATTACACATTATAGAGAAAACTAGTGGCATTGTGTCTAAAATTTAAGTTCTAAACAAAGAAATAGAAAGAGTGTTATGGTAGTATGCCTTTCCTAATTCACTAAGGCATTAGATTCATTGCTGAATATACCAGTGTTTAAAAAAAAATTGGTTGAATGAATAATTCAATTACTAACTCATAACTAGTCACTTTTTGGTTTGTGAATAAGTGTTTTTGAATGAATCATTTACGTAAATGATTCAAAGACTACCTCATAGAGGCAGCCACTCATTTAGTTCCTGAATGAATCAGCAGGCTAAAATGAATCAGTTGACTACATGATTCAATGACTCATTTATAAAGTCACTTGTTTCATTCTGAATCTGTTTTGAATGAGTTAGACAATCAATGATTTCATGACTCACTCATAAAGATAGTGGGTATATTTAGAATAGCATACTAGCAGAATATGCTTACTATTTCAGCCAATGTTTTAATTTAAGATAAATATTATTAAATTAATCACTCAAAGACAGTCACTTGTTTTGTTCCTGAATGAATCAATGCTTTTGATGGAAGTTGAGTAAATGATTCAATGACTCATTCGAAGACAGTCACTTGTTTCCTTCCTAAGGAATCAGTGTTTTTGAAGAAATCACTTGCATATATGCGTCAATTACTTCACTCATAAACACAGTCACGTGTCGCCACCTACAGGTGAAATGAGTAAAAATCTCCACCACTAATATACAGATTTACAATATGTCTGAAATACACAAACACAGACAAATGGAGTTAAACAAACAGTGAAAAATACCAGTATTGGTAGATTGTATACCAGCACTCACAGCAAAGACACCCCTTTAGTTCTCACATTTAATTTGTCCTATTAAGAATATCTGATGCCTTAAAAAAACACACACACTTCTCTAAGGCATGACTCCATAACCACCACATTTGTCTCTCGCCACAAGCCTATAGAGAAAATAAACCTCAGAAGAAATACAAAAGAAAAAGATAGAGGTCTGTCCTTCTCAAAAGCCACTAAGGGAGAGACAGAGAGAGTGAGAGCAGGTTGTTAAACGTAATGAATGGTAATAAATTATAATAATGCAGCAGTTTAATGAATGGAGGCCACATGGAGGATTCCACATGGTGGCTTTACATAACAAAGCTGTTTTTCCCCAGCTGAGGGTGACATCTACACTGCCTTAGGCCTCACTGACTCACACACACATGTATAACACATACACACAGTAGTGCACAAACACATGCAGAGCTTGAATAATTGTGTGCATGAACCAGGAAGCTCGGTCAACAGCGGAAAAAAGTGGAATCTCGCATTTCTTCGTATTCACATTCGCTCTCTGTAATATTCTTTCCGCCCTTCTCACTTCCCCAATTGATGGTGTGATGCCACAGGCGATACCTCCACCTCCAGCTTCATGCCTTTATCGGAACCCGCGTCGTCTCCCTTCGTACCTTCCTGTCAGGTGCGACCGTGCACAAACTGTAAAGGGAAGCTAGCAGGTTACAGGTAGGCAGTAATCAGGCCTGCAATGAGCAGCAGAGTGACAGGAAGGCAGCCGAAGTGCACGTCTAAAAATACAGCTTCGCTTCCTGCGGGCCGCCTCCGTGTCATTCCGCCACTGTCTGAAGTCGGGCGACTCGCAAGGTCAAGTCAGTCACTTAAATGCCAAATCATTTTTACCCACACAGAAGGTTGCAGCCACTAATTTGCCAGCTGACAGGGGTGACGGAGGGAAATTAATTAAGGTCATTTTGGAAGCGCGTGCGCTCGAGTTGAAGTGTAACTCATAGCTATTGGCTGAATCTCTATTGAAAGCTCATTTCATCTCGGGATGGTAAGGGGAAGCCGAATGCGGATGGAGTGGCTTAATTGTGAAATGAAATTAAAATGCTCGATTTACACGGCGTGCTTAATTGACAGTGATTTATGTCGAGCATTGTTTGGGAGGGAAGCTGGGGGAAGAGTTGAAGCCAACTGAGATGATGGGAGACGTGAGAGAGAGAGAGAGAGAGAAATGAGGCCAGACCAGGGGGCGGACAGGAAATAAAGAGAGGCCAGATTGAGCCCAAAAAAGGAGTGCTGACAGGGTGGGGTTATGCAGAGGACAGTCTGAAGATAATGGCAGTTTTGCACTTTTCAAAGTCCACGGGGACTGAGAAACCAGGGACATAATGATCTGAAGGAAGAACATGACTTATTTACTGGGAGACAGGAAGTGAGAGGAGCACAGAAAGACAGAACAACAAGAGAAGGAGAGGAGACAAGGAGAGGAAACGAATTGAGAGGAGACAAAACAATATGAAGCCAGATGAAGAGACAAGAAATGAGACAAGAGGAGATAAAGGGGGTGATATGACAAGAGGAGAAGAGCTGAGAGGAGACAAGGAATGATGGAAAATGTGGAAAGAAGACAACTTAGGAGATGACATAGGAGGAAATAAGCAAGGAAATAAGGAAATGTGAGAAGACGAGATGAGGACATTGGAAACAGGACAAGAGAAAACAAAGACGAAACAAAGGCACTGGAATAGAAAAGATCAGATGAGGAGAAAAAAGCTTGAGATGAGTTGAGATGAGACCTGATGATATAAGATGAGGAGAGCAGAGGAAGACAGGAGAGGTGTCAAGACAAGAGGAAAAGAGCTGGGAGGAGATGAGATGAGACAAGATGATGTGAGGCCAGAAGAGATGAGACAAGATGAGATAAAATAAAGAAATGAGAGGAACCAAGAGGTAAGGACATAGGAGATAGGACAAGAGAAGAGGAAATGGACTTAATGAACTAGAGGATATCAGATGAGAGAAGAGGACATAAAATTATACACAATGAGACGAAGGGAAACAATGAGACCTAAAGAGACAATAGAGGAGTCAAGACGACATGGGTCAGTGAGGAGAGGCAAAGAAATAGATGAGACAAGATGATGTGAGGCCAGAAGAGATGAGACAAGATGAGATAAAATAAAGAAATGAGAGGAACCAAGAGGTAAGGACATAGGAGATAGGACAAGAGAAGAGGAAATGGACTTAATGAACTAGAGGATATCAGATGAGAGAAGAGGACATAAAATTATACACAATGAGACGAAGGGAAACAATGAGACCTAAAGAGACAATAGAGGAGTCAAGACAACATGGGTCAGTGAGGAGAGGCAAAGAAATGAGAAGAGAAACAATGACGAGACAAGTGATGAAATGAGCTGATATGAGAGGAGATGAGACAAGAAGAGATGAACCAAAGCGAGGAGACTAAAGAGGACAAAGGATACAAGAAGAGAATATGAAATAAATGAACTAGAGAAGATGAGATGAGATGACATGAGGCGAGGCCAGGAGATGATGAAGAGAAGAGAAGAGAAGAGAAGAGAAGAGAATGAAACAAAGAAAGGAGATAAGCTCAGGTACTTTCTGTAAGTTCTCTGCAGGCGCTGATGAAGTCATTGTTGAGGTCATTGTATGTGTCGTGGGCAAGAGCTGATTAATGACCATGTCTCAGTCAGACAGGTGTGTGTTCTCACTTTATATGTGTGTGTGTGTGTGTGTGTGTCACTCAGCCCTGTTAAATATGCATTGCTGAAAACAGCCCCTGCCACTCATTAGTTGTGACAGCCCCAGAAGACCCCTCATCACCAAACATGTAGTTAGTGTCAGACTCCAGTGTTTATTTATTCATTTTTAACTTTCCATTTCCAGATCTATCCCTCATTTAACTGTCTGATCTCACACTCACTGCCCACACACCTCTTGATTGACACCCTCATTATATACATCACTTTTCCACTTTAAATAACCAACATCAGCGCCTATCAAGACAGGTAAGTGACCGCGGTCATGAAATACCTCTATGTGTATGCTGTAATAGGAGTAAAATACTTTTTTAACTGCTTTTTCTTTTTTGGAACACCCACATCCCAAAACACCCAGCATGAGAACAGACAGTTCACTGAGACAAGTTTCTCCCTGACCTGAATCACACTTTGTTCAGTTTTGTTAAACTTTGCTTCTCTCCACATTCTCCTCCTGCAATCCAACTATTGGGCGATGGGTAGTCTAAACACCAAAACAAAGGTCTCCAAAAACTTTTCTAATTATATTTGCTGGGATTGCTGCACCATATCCAGAATTTGATCTGCATGCGGCACGAGCAGAGAGAGGGCCCATAAATCTTCAGCGAGCTACGGGCACCTGTATTCTGATTGGCTCCCGTTAGGATAACAAATTGGCCTCGGAGCGCAGCTGAGAATTTAAATCTGCCCCACACAGATACCTTGGCAACCACTGATGAAGTCTGAGAGAGAACGAGAAAGAGGGAGGGGGGAGAATAGAGGGAAAGAAAGAAAAGAGGCAAAGAGAAGCAGAGATTTGCATTGTTCACTTCTCAGCCTGAGCTCGGGAATTCAAACAATTTTCTTTTAGGACAATTTTCCTACTTTTATTCTCCCTTAAAAGCTGCATTTATAACCTAAAATTGCACAACAATTCTCCTTGCCTCTTTTTCTGAGAAAAAATAAAAAAAGTAAACTATGCAAACTGCATTTTCATGAAGGACAAAAGTAGAACTTGCCACAAAATGTGCAATAAAGACCAATCATAATTCAGTATGCAAATAATACAGTGGCATCATTAAGGTGCTTTCAAATTTACTGTCTGTATTTTCACAGGTGAAATCCAGTGATTTGAATAGGGATCCACCCAAACTGGAACCACGTGAAGGCAATAAAATTCCCAAATGCAGATTTCACCTAGACTCCCTGCGCTGACCATCAGAGAACTGCATCGGTTTGAAATTCAAAGGATTTGGCTTCATACCTCACTACACTACTGAAAATAAACAGTGAACCCAGCTGTGTGTTATAGGTTTTGTTTATATTCAGGTTTTCATTTCTTATATTTTTAAGTTTGTCATAATAATGACTACTGTTTTGTCATGTGACTCTCTGAGCCCCTCGCATGATCTTGTCATGTGATTCCTTGGCTTCATGCATCGTGTTTTCAATGGTACATTGTCTTGTCAGGTGAATTTCAGTTCTGACTTGTGATTGGTTCATTGTATTGATTACTCTTAGTCTTTAGTCCTTGCGTACAGAAAGCGCTCATGTTTCCTTTGTCTCTTGTCTAGCTTTGTTGTTGTAACTCGCTACATACTCGCTACATTTCTGTACGCATAAAAAAAAAAGGGGAAGTCGTGGCCTAATGGTTAGAGAGTCGGACTCGTAACCCAAAGGTTGCGGGTTCGAGTCTCGTACCGGCAGGGATTGTAGGTGGGGGGAGTGAATGTACAGCGCTCTCTCCCACCTTCAATACCACAACTGAGGTGCCCTTGAGCAAGGCACCGAACCCCCAACTGCTCCCCGGGCGCCGCAGCAAAAAATGGCTGCCCACTGCTCTGGGTGTGTGTGTGTTCACTGCTGTGTGTGTGCACTTTGGATGGGATAAATGCAGAGCACTAATTCAGAGTATGGGTCACCATACTTGGCCACATGTCACTTCACTTCACTTCACTTCGCTATTGGTGAGTTGTGTCTAGTCTGTTAATGTTCAAGTCAGGTCAAGTCAAGTCAAGTCGAGTCTATTCCAGTCCATGTCACGGTTTTGATTTTGGTTGATCTGTATCTGATTCACATTTATTATAAAACTACACTTGGGTTCTCAACCTCAACTCGCGTTCAGTGGAATATACATTACAGGACCTTTTCTGCCTGTGAAATTTTGCTGAAATTTTGCTAATTTGCTAATTTTGACCACATATTTATTGTCAGTAAGATTTGAAATGAAACAAGTTTACAAATTATTCTTTAAATGCACCTAATGTGTTACTGCTAGCTTTAGCACATTTAGTCCCTTCCCTTAGTAGTCAGAAGTATGTGAAACTGGACGTTTTAAGTCATCGAGAGATTTTCACGTTAATCTTTGAATAAACTTAAACACATCTACCACAATGTCTTGTATCACTGCATCTAGTCAAATTAAATACTAATACTAAAAATACTGAAATACTAAAAATATACGAGTAGAGTCTGTACATGAAGTGGTTGTGCTGAAATAAAGCGCTATAATTAAAGGGGTCATATGATGCGATTTCAAGTTTTCCTTGTGTACTGCATCATTACTGTGTCTGTCACGCGACTCTGTTTCCCTTTCGGGCTCTGTCTTTACATTTATTTTGAAAGATGAAGCTCGCGATTATGGTAAGGGGCGTTACATTTTCCAACGAGTGCTTGCGTTGTTTGGCCAATCACAATGCACTGGGTCAGCTGGCCAATCAGAGCAGACTGCGCTTGTCGGAAGGAGGGACTTTGTAGAAAACGAAGCGTTTGAGAGAGGCGGGGCATAAAGGACCTACAATAATGTACAGTATTTGAAAAATAATGTGTTTTTTGAACATTAAAGCATGTCAACATATTCTGTTATATCAAATACACAAAATAATGATCTTTAAAAAAGCATCATATGACCCCTTTAAACATTCACAAGAATCATCTTCTGAGGTCAAAAATTACCAAATTGCCAATTAGAGGTGAAATGATGCAGAATGGATGCTGCAACATCAAATAACCGCAGAGGCAATCTGGTTCAAGGAGTTCACGGACCTGTGAACGTGTGCACAGCATATCGCACAAGTCAAATTGAATCTCTGATATCTGCACAAACAGACAAATCAAATTCTCTCGTGGCACACGGACTCAAACGGCACTTTAAGAAGTTGACACAGGACCCTGCTGCAAACACACACAAAAACAAACACCAGCCAGGCTGTAACCACAACACACACCTCCAAAAACATCCCCCACGCCGTGCATGTGAAAGCCCTCTTCTTTGGCTCAATTGTGATATTGCGACCTGCTTTGGAATCTAATTTGAGTGTGCACGAGTCTGTATGGAAGGAGAAGAGAGCAGCTCGCGGCGTCCTGAGATGAGAACAAAATTGAAGCAGGCATCAGCTGGTGAAGAGGCCTCACTCCATGATTGGAAATAAGCCTTCCATGGACCGGGCCATCTTCAGTCATTTATGCTGCCGAAAACTGATTCCACCCTCCTCCTTGTTTTCCGATATCTCCCTCTCACTCCTTCCCAGCCGAAGCAATCTTTCGGATTCCTCCCCCTTTCCCCCCAGCTTGTCTCTCTCCTCTCCCTCTACCTGTCTGACAACTGCATACTTTGGCAATCAATCTTGCGGTACTGGCAGCTGTGCAGGCACCTCTCAGAGAAAGGTTTGCTTTACTACTTTAGCAGGAAAGGCCTGACCTATAAAATAACAGAATTTACATAGAGGACATACACACACACACACACACACACACACACACAGAGCGAGTGAGTGAGTTGTGTGTTCCTGTCTAAATGGCTCAGGGTGTTAATCTGTAGGTGGAATATTCAGGGTAATCAATCTAAACCCCTTTAAAAGTCATCCACCTAAAGAGAAACAGGCATGACCTCCAATTCCAAGAAGAACGAAAAATATTCTTTGCTTTTAAATGCCATACTCACTCTTTCTCAGTCACAAGACCATCCGGATGGCCACACAGAGAGATTATATTCCCATACGCCTTCTATAGCAGGGGTCATTTTAGACAAAAAGTTATAATCAATGATGTGAGAGATGAATGTTAAATTGAGTTGTTCATTGTTTGAAATATATACATGTCATACATTTGCATGTTGATATAAACAAACGGCACAAATTCATCAGATAAACTAACTGTTGCACATGTAAACTGGATCTCTTCGGGTTTTTAACCACTACACGGGTCAGAGACACTACAAACACAATTTACACACTTTACATTAAAGCCTACTAGGTTTGAAATAAAATCACAATGGATTCAGAGTTAGACATGGAGCAATGCATTTACAAAACAAAACGAACAAAAAAACAGAAAACAGTATGTTTAATAAAATGTATGTTTAATATATTAGTTAAAGTTACAAATAAATAATAATTAAAATAAATGTAAAGTACTAACTTAAATAATTAAAGAACCAAATTAATTCATATTTAATATAATTCATAATTAATTCATAGTTCAGCAATATACCTGCAAAATATTAGAAGCTTTTAAAACAAATGCACAGACTGTCTGCATTTATTTGAATGAAAAAGCCCTTTGAAAATAAACAATAATCAATTTGGAAAAAGTGAAAGCCAGGCCATTAAAAAAAAGAAAGAAATAACAGGAGATAAAGAAAAACACGAAGTGAAGAGAAGTGATCCATTCATCCTATGGGAACTCATGTCATTCCCAGCTCCCAACTGACTATACACTGCACAGTGCACCACTCACAAATGAACTTATTTGTCCATGAAAAAGTAACTAGAAAAGTGCAGACCAAAAGCTTCCCCTGAAACTCTCATAAGCGTGGCGTCACAGGAGGCTGCTGTTGCATTACAAGGCTGGAGATTTTCCTCCCAACTTTCTCTCTTTGGTTTATAAAACTGCAGATGTGGATTTGGTCAGTGTTTTTCTCCTGTAGAGGGAGAGGCAGGCAGTGTGTGAAAATGCTCTCTCTGTTGCTGTTGATACAAAAATAAAAATAGGCCTATTAAGTTTAGTGTGTTGGCTTAGTGCTGTGTGACCCACAGGCAGGAGGAGATGAGCCTCTGCAGACACAGACTTCTTGAGCCTCCATCTCTCCACACTGAGGACCTGTCTGTCCATGTGACATTCTGTGCTATTTACACAGCTGAACACATCTCTGATCTATTCGGCTACTTAATGTGCGGGATTCCCTTTTTAAGCATAATATGGCAGCAATTTTTTTTTTATTATTACATATTTGCTTTCATATCAAATTGCCTTTTATATTCTTATAAGGATCATTATTTTCCCCCTGAAGTCAGCTTATAACAACTGTCAAGGTTTATTGCACCAAAAACACATCTTAATTTAGATTCACATGACCATTTTCCACCTATCAAGGGGTGTTTACCCTGACAGTTGTTTGCAAAAAAAATAAAAATACAATGACTGGAAGAGATTTCTTTTCAATGAAAGTAATTGAAATGTACCCAGCAATTTAGGGCGAAAACTGGACCGCAAACCTCCAGAGATAAAATTAAGGTAATAAACAGCATAAATGGGGCATCAGAATTAAACAGACTGCTTTTGCTACTGCAGCTACTGTACCTTAAAATTACTGAGAAACTGAGCATTTTATGCATTATTATTTTACAAAAGAGGGGCCAAATCTCTCAAAAAATCTCTGGGGACAACATACAAACACAACACTAATATAATATGTAATATGAAAACAAGTTTAAACTCAAAATTGAATTTTAATCTAGTAATACAAAATGTTAATTTCATAGTTTAATGTTTATTCTAGGAATATGGTGACATTAACTTTAATATATTTTTCCCCATTATTTATTGAGTTTATTCTCAGGACAAAATGCCTTAAATCTTGTGGGAAAAAAAAATATTCTGAAAATATAACTTATTTAATATAGCTATTCTCACAATTTTATTTACATTTTTTTTCGTAAAAAAAAATAATGGGGCAAAATAATGACCATATAAGAATATATAATAATAACAATAATAATATATAATAATAATGTATTTATTTATTTCACCTGGACTCTAATCCACTTCTAGAGTATTTTAAAGGGATATTTCAAAAGTCAAATTTTACCATTATTTAAACAATTAAATTATGTCACTCCAATGCCCATATGCTGCTTTTTTTTTTTTACACAACATGATGGTGGGTAAAAAATTACAGTGCTTTAATTTTGGGGTGAACTATTTCTTTAGCACATAATGACATGTAAAAGAGCTTGTGGATCACTGTCTCTGAGGTTAACACTTGTGACCATATAGTGAAGTGATCAGGCACTTGCAGGATTCCACTGAGAAGGCCCACAAACCCGCCTGTTGCCCAGGAATGGTGTGTGTGATGCTGGTCAATGCCAGCACAGATCCTGGGTGGCCTGCTGGTGGTCCAATCTGCACTCGTCAGTTCTCTATATCACGCATGCTCGTCACACTTCAGAGCCTCCGCAAATGTGATGAGTAATGCAGTTAATGAATGTGAATATATTGGAAATGAGTTTGTGAATTACACGTGCGTGTGTGACAGGTGGCCCATCTGCATTGACAGAACCCCAATTAAAAAGCTGCAGTGAGAGGGGCGGGGCCTGCTAGCAGGGGAACGGGGAGAGGGGCCAGAGTTTGGGCCGGTTTCCTGATTGAGTACATGTACAGTAAATGAGCATACTTTCCAGAAGGCCAACAATTCATTAAAAATGTTTTTTTTTATTGGTCTTATGGAGTATTCTAATTTGTTGAGATAGTGAGTTGGTGGGTTTTTGTTAAATGTGAGCCAAAATCATCACAATTAAAAGAACCAAAGACTTAAACTACTTCAGTCTGTGTGCATTGAATTTATTTAATACACGAGTTTCACAATTTGAGTTGAATTACTGAAATAAATTAACTTTTCCACGACATTCTAATTTATTGAGATGCACCTGTAGATACATACATACACATGAATACAGACTCAAGTTTGGAATAATTTAGATTTTGATGTTTTTGAAAGTCTTATGCTCATCAAGACTTGCATCTATGTATCAAAATTACAGTAATATTTTGAAATATTATTACAACTTAAGGCTGTTTTCTATTGCAATATATTTTAAAATGTAATTTATTCCTGTGATGACAAAGCTGAATTTTCAGCATCATTACTCCAGTCTTCAGTGTCACACGATCCTTCAGAAATCATTCTAATCTGCTGAAAAGAGCATAAGAGATTTCTTTAACATCCAAAAAAAAAAAAGGTTAGTGTGTGTGTGAATGTGTAAATAATGAAATATGCTTTGAGGTGTAGCGTTAATTCAAATTAAAATCCAGTCAAATGTGAGAATGACTAATTAAATATGGCACAAATTGTATTTATTAGCATATGAGCATAAACTATTTGAAATAATGAAGCTTAATAAATTGCATTTACAAACATCTTAATTCTAAACATTATAAACAATGGCAAGATCATGAACAAAACATAACGCTAGGTTTTCTGCTCTGATATTACATTCTATTGTACATTGTAGCTGTTTATCATTTTTCCCACTGGAAACTCACAGGGTTTTCAACCTTCAGGGGGCCCTGAGGGCATTCCAGGGGGTCCATGCAGAAAATAAATAAAGCATAAAGAGCTGAATTTTGGATGGCATGTTTATTAACCAATTTCTAAATAAAGATCTATTTGCATTTTATAATAAGTTTAATGTTCTTAATGAACGTTATTATAAAGCGTTACATAGAAAATTAGCATTTTAATACTGGGAGTCCCTATTATGGCTCAGGGTCTGGCTGGGGGGAGGCCTCTGGATCTGTAAAGATTGAAAAGCCCTGACACAGACCACACAAAACATCTTCTGGGTAAATTCTGATGAGGAAGATGCCGATGGGCGTGTCCACATAATCAGCAGCACAAAGAAGCCAATCAAACACAATGTCAGTGTATGCCCGGAGGTTACAGGCATATTGTCAGTGTATGTGTGCGTCACAGGGTGACCCTGAACTGAGCAAAACCTTGTCACTCTCCAATCCTGTACACAGCAGTCCCAAAGTACTCATGTCTGAGAGCTGCATGGCCCATGCTGACATACAGGACAGCCTTAATTACAGCCAGTCAGGAACCTGCAGTTCCAACAGGCCTGAGACCTGTCCTGGTGAATTAAACATGCAGCCCTGCCTCATGAATAGTGCATGTGAGTATGCTGCTTCTCTGATCTGGGAACAGAGGAGGTGACCCTCTGCCCAGCAGGAGAAACATACAGAGAAAGAAAGAGAGAGAGACTGTGAATGAGAAAGCTGAGGCACAGGGGTGAGTGAATGTGTACGCATGAGAGACAGAGCATTAGTATTTGAGGGAACTATGAATGCTAATACTCTAAAAGCCCTGCATGCATAATACAGTGTGCATGTGTGATCTGTACGCACACACTAGTGTATGTTTGTTTCACAATTTATTGAGCGTACTACATATTTGCAAGCACAGAAATAGAGAGAAATAGCCTACCCTACTATACACTTACCGTTCAAAAGTTCAAGAAAAGAACTCAGCAAGGACACATTTATAATTACTAAATACATTTATAATATAAAAAAGTTGTTTTCTACATTTATAATAAAAAAATGTTTCTTGAGTAGCAAACCAGCATATTACAATGATTTCTGAAGGATCATGTGAGACTGGAGACTGAAGTAATGGCTGCTGAAAATTCTGCTTTGCATCACAGGAGAAAATGACATTTTTTTACTGCCTTATCTATCAAATAAAAGCAGCTTTGGAGAACATACAGAAGAGACTTCTTTCAAACAAACAAACAAACAAAAACTTTTGTTTATATTGTAATACTATAGTATATAATTATGGAAATAAATGCAGAACTAGGCACTGTTTTCAAATTAGTTTTTACATTTAAAAACGACACATTTTTACCTATTTATTTACTTCTGCAATTTTAGAAAATTACAGAATTAAATGCAGAAATAGGTAAAAAAAAAATTATATGACTAGACCTGTCAAAATATCTAAACTGCTTCCACCCAACTAATAACACTCCTAGAATTTTAATAAAAACAACTCTTTGGATTGAGACACAATTTCTGTCACATTGCACTCAATAATCTTGCTCCCTGGGGGGCACAAATAGATTGTTTTGTCAGAATTAGGATATAACCTGCTATTAGAATGCTCCTTTCTGTGAGAAATGTGTCTCTAACCACTGTGTTTTTCACTGTGTGACAGTGAAGTTTCCTGAATGCAAAACTGTCATTTATTTCCATTTATACGACAGTTAGATTCGGTTCTCCAAACTGACTAGAAACAGTGTTTCAGGAGTGCTGAGGCAAAATGATAAACGAAAATACTTATTGTGTCTCATATTGTGTCTAAAATGTAAGCTACTCATTGTTAATTTCTTAATTATACAGGGCTGCTTTTCCCAAAAGCATCGTTAGCCAATTTTGCTCACCAGTTCTGTTACATTCTATTGGTAACGACTGAACTTGCGACCATGGTTGCTTTTGGGAAACGCACTCCAGATGTGTTGTGTGCAAAAAGTGGTCACTGACCTGGTCTCCAACGGGACGCTGCTGTTGAGCACCCAGCTGTCCTGCAGCTGCACTGACTCGGGTGTGGTGGGTCCTTCGCCCGGGGCGGACGGAGGGGCGTGGATGGGGTTGCGGCGGCCGCTCAGTGTGTTGCGATTGAGCGAGTTGGCAGAGGACTGGTGATGCGACAGCGTCTGGTGGTTGTGCGGTGGAGGGATGGGCGGCCGCAGGGTGGACTGGCTGTGATGGTTTGGAGCTCCTGGGGAAAAATGATCGAAAAACCCTTTTATCAGGCTGTCAATCAATTATCAATCGGCAATGTCAAAAACTGTGTTAAGCGATGCAGGAAATGCGAACGCAATAACGGCACTGTGAGGGTGAAGTGCAATCAGAATAAACATCAAATCAGGGACGAAAGGACGCTCTCGGTGATGACAGCCTGCCAAAGCTGATTGTGTTGTTATTCTTTCCTTCCAAATTCACATGCAGACGTTCTGAGGCGGCAGGAAGCCCCTAAAACACTCAACCACCCAGCTTGTTAAGACGCTTGTCAGACAGGAAACTCCTGTCTTCTCGTTTTGAGCTGCGCCGGCGTTGCTGGATGCTGTGTTTTCGTACCTCATGAAGCAGCATTAATTGACGTTGTTTGGCTCAGTGTAATCCTTAATGCAGCTTGAATTCGGTGCATGAATCTACAGGAAGCACCGGCTCTGTTTGACTTTTTTTTACCGTGAAACACTTTGTACACGTACACAACTGCGGTGCGAGGCTCTTCACTTCAGGGCTGCTTTGTATGAGGTAACCTGTGGTGCTCGGGAAACGTCTGGCATGTAATTTTAAAGCAAAAAGAAAACAAATCTCTCTATCATGTTACATTTATTACTCTTGTCTATCAGAGGAAAACTGAAAGAAAGCGGGGAGGAGGCCAGACAAGAAGCATCAAACATGCGCCTAATAATGTTTTCCCATGAAACACGGAGTAATGCAATAAAGATGAACCTCCCAATCCAAGTTTTCTTCCCACCAGCAACCAAAACCATTTCCATTTTCTCAGCCTGCCCATCTCATGCTTGTTGATCCATGACAGTTGCCTGAGAGCGAGCTCCACGGCCCGATCCCCTGTCTATTGCTGTCAGGCGTCTGATCAGTACGAGCAGATGGGCTAAAGGAATACATGAATCAGGCCTACGAAGAGACTCACATGCTTACTGCACTGCAAAAAAAGTGATTTTCTCAGTGTTTTTGTCTTATTTTTCAGTACAAATATCTGAACATTCTTAAATCAAGATATACCCCAAAATGAAAATTCTGTCATCATGTACTCATTGAATATTAAGTGAGTTTTTTCTTAAACCAAGAACAAATATGTGTCAATGGGGTAAGAAAAATCTGTTTTTCTTGTCTTGTTTTCTATTTGAAGTTTATTTTTTGACCATGTTAGCAGCAAATTTTTCTTGTTTTAAACATAAAATGTATTTTTTTTATTTTTTATTTTTTATTTTTTTTTAGAAAACAAGATTTAATGACAAGGTTAATGTAAAAATATTGAGTAAAAAAAAAAAAACTCAACAAAAATGCAAAGTACCATGGTACTTACTATCAGGCCCGTAACCAGCTATGAGGCCACCGAGGTCCGGACCTCGGTAAAATTTTCATGTTCAAAAATAAAATTTGTTCTTTGAATGACTAATTTGCTGTTAAACTCCTCATATGAATGCCTGCATGCCATGTATAATTCAGTTTAGACAGTTTGCAAGAATGTTTAGCGTCCCTGTTATGAAAATGATCGCTGCGAGACTCTGACGGAGTGAACAATGCTTGAGAGAGTTGTGAGTGAGGGCGCGGGCGCAGATCCAGCTATTATAACCGTTTTTGGACTTGTCTTTTCCACTTAATTTAACACTTTAGAAAGTTAATAAAGTATTAAGTTGCAGTTTAGAGTCAGCGATATATTTATCTTATCTTACTTGAAAAAGATTGGAAATAATTTTGGTTTATTTTTATTTATTTTTAGTTTTTAGTTTGTTTTAGCATCAATATCTGGCAACACATCTGGCACTTAAACTGAAAGCAATCAAAAAAGCCCATGGACAGGTTTTTGCTGACAGGATACGACATTCCTGACAAGGGAAACGCAAAAATTATCATGATATTTCATGTTCAAAAATAAAATTTGTTCTTTGAATGACTAATTTGCTGTTAAACTCCTCATATGAATGCCTGCATGCCATGTATAATTCAGTTTAGACAGTTTGCAAGAATGTTTAGCGTCCCTGTTATGAAAATGATCGCTGCGAGACTCTGACGGAGTGAACAATGCTTGAGAGAGTTGTGAGTGAGGGCGCGGGCGCAGATCCAGCTATTATAAGCATTTTTGGACTTGCATTTCCCACTTAATTTAACACTTGAGAAAGTTAATAAAGTAGGAAGTTGCAGTTTAGAGTCTGCGATATATTTATCTTATCTTACTTGAAAAAGATTGGAAATAATTTTGGTTTATTTTTATTTATTTTTAGTTTTTCATAACGACATGGGGGGTGAGTAAATGAGGACATCATTTTTATTTTTGGGTGAACTATCCCTTTAAATAACCCCTAGGCAAGGATAAAATAATTGAGACATGAGATACATATTACATGCATTATGTAATGATAATAATACATATTCAGATTAACTGAAATAATATGCAAGTATATACAATAAACAAACATGCTTTGGTAGATAATTGACCTTTTTATCTCATAATTATAACTATGTCATAATTTAGACTTTTTATCTGATAATTTAGACATGCCAATTTTGACTTTTTTATATTATAAATACACATTTTTTTGTCTTAATTATGATTTACCAAAGCATTTTTTTTAAGGGCTTTCATAGGAAAACACGATAAACATGATCCGATTTTGAAGATTTTCAGTATTTTGAATAGAATATTTCCTGCATTCCGGGTTATGATATTTGCATTTTATTTAATATTCATGTTTGAATCATTTAATTGATTTATACACTGGCAGTTCAGCAACAAGTATCATATATACTTTTAGAACTTAACAAATTTAACTTTACCTGCCACATATAACACTTACTCGGACATGAAAACTATGGAAACTTCCAAAATTTCCCTTTCTAGATTAAGGGGGTGACGCAATTTACCACCCCCACACATCTTACCCCACTCTCTCCTACATTCTGTTTCTTCCAAGTTTGCAGAATATAATTATAAAGGTGATTCTGCAGTGCTAAGGTGAAGTAAAGTTTAGTTGCTGTCTCTCATTAGCTCTATAGGTGTGCTGGAAATAGGTCTGGACATTGTTAACTTCTGTTTAAGGGTACTTTTGTTTTGTAACACTATGTATGGCTGTCTGGGGCCACAAGATGAATGCCTCTTCTTCTCTAGAGGCATGATCCCTGTAGCTGGAGTAAAAGTCCTCGTCAGCATGCTGCTATAACAGTGAATCTGGAAGACCAGGTGCAGGGTAAGAAAGGGCAGTGTACAGATGTTCAATGTGGAGGGAGGGGGGTGACCTCTTAACCCCAGAGAGACATTTAGCATCTGCCAATACACACTCAAACACCCTCCTGAGGATGTGTACACAAACCCACGGTCACACACACACATAAATATACATGCACAGAAACATTTAAGGACAGCAAAATAATTTAAACTCTAAATACCTGTTGGGAAGTTTGGGGGGTAACTAGCTAAACTAAACAAATACTGTAGCTCAGGTGCTGTTCAGTAGTAGCTTCTGTGTGAGCACTCTATAATATCATTAATAAACACATACTGCAATTCAAAAGTGTGGGGTTGCCATGATTATTTCATATTTTTGAAAGGAATGTCTTATGCTAAGACTGCATTTATTTGATCAAAAATACACTACAAACAGAAATCACATCAAATATTATTTACAATGTAAAAGGACTGTTTAATTTTTGTATATATTTATTTGAAATTTGTTCCTGTGATGCAAAGCTGAATTTTTAGCATCATTACTTATCTTCAGTGTCACATAATCCTTCAGAAATCATTCTGTGATGTGCTTTTCAGGATTCTTTGATGAATAAAGTCTGAAGGACAGCATTTATTTGAATTTTTTTAATAACATTATGCATGTCTTTAACCTTGCTGAATAAAGGTATCAATTTCTTTATATATTATGCACAAATATGAATTTAATTAATTTCTTTATATCTGATATAAATCTTACTGACCCCAAACTTTTGAAAAGTATTGTATACAACACAGCTTTTCACTGCCTCCAGCATCTCTAAGGAGAATTAAAGTGAATGTTATGACAAGTAAGATAATTACACTTACTCTTAAGTAGTGGTCGACCGATATTGTTTTTTTGACAGCACATACTTATACTTTAGATGACAAAGTATTTTTCACAAATAAATAAATATTTAATAAAAATATAATTAAAAAGGAAGTAAACACTGTAACCAACAGGGCACTCAGTATTCTGGGAAGTTTGTGTGCATTGAGAATCATATTTTTTCAAATAAAGCCAGGGTAACACTCATTTTACATACAGCACACAGTGAAAAAGACATGAATATGACAGTGAGCAAATGCATAAAGCACAGCATAATTTAAAATCACGAGTTTAAAGTTTAAAGCATTCAATTCACACGAACCGACCGTCACACAGAGAACACGCGATCATGCTGGATAAAAATGCACACTTCACAAGATCTCACAGCTGGATTCGACTAAGTTCGCAAGGTTTGTGAAATTAAATGTTCATTAGTCATTCAAAGATTTGTTTAAATGATATAAATGCGTATTTGCTGAATGCTACTAATTTATTACTAATAATATAAAAGCAGTCATTATAATACTTTTATTTAATTTAATTTTAATTCCTTTGTTTAACAGTTCTATCTGATTATAATGCTGACGGCAAACGAGAAAGTATTATAATGTAAATTATAATATAAAAGCAATCGTTAGAATACTTTTTGTATACATTAATTCCTTTGTTTAACTGTTCTATCTGATTATTAAACAGACTTCTATCCGTATTAGACAGAACTGTTAACCACGACAGTAAACAAGAGAGAGAATGTGAGCACTGTGTGCTCAGGCGCTGCCGCTCTCAGCGCCGTCAAAATAAAAGTCTGGTGCGCCGTCAAAATATAAGTCCCGCCTCGAACACATCGGCCAAGCAGAAAATCTTATCGGCTGATGCCGATATTTGAAAAATGCCAAATATCGGCCGATATATCGGCCTTGGCGATATATCGGTCGACCACTACTCTTAAGTCAACATAGATAAATGACGATCAATTTATTGAGTTTGCTCTATTGCTTGTTTACTGTGACAAAACATTAAACACAGCACTACTGAACAAGATAAATTATGGTTCAAACTACTCCCAGTTGTCAAGAGGACATTTTTATGAATCAGAGATAAGATATCATGCACAAGCTCAACAGAGCGTCTACTTTTGTGTCAGTACACTTTTTTTTTTTTTTTTTTTTAAACGAGAAAAAGTTGTTTGCC
>NW_015646289.1:658656-706289 GCF_001515625.1 Sinocyclocheilus rhinocerous | reverse complement strand
CCCCCCCATTCTTTCTTTGATTCTTTGATTAATAGAAAGTTCAAAAGCAGCATTTCAGAATCAGAATTAGAATCAGATTCATCTTTATTGCCAAGTACTGTGGGTGTACATGTACAAGGAATTTGTCCTTATGTATTGGTAATAACAAAAACAATAAAAAACAAGAATAAATAATAATAATAATAATAATAATAAGATAAACATTGTAAGGTGAAGTAAAGGGAAGGATATTTAATAAGAAGCAGAAAAATAAGCAGAAAAAATTATTTGAAATAGAAATCTTTTGTAACATTATGAATGTCCTTTTTAATGCCTCCTTGCTAAACAGTTTTTTTCTTGTTGTTTTTGTTTGTTTGTTCGTTTTTTAAAAGAAAAGAAAAAGAAATTCTTACTGAACCCAAACTTTTGAACATACAAATAGAAAAGGTTTTGCGTTATGGTTAATATTTATAATTACTTTATTATTTATCATTTAAAGTTGCTAGCCATTTTGGTCCGTGTACGTTGCGTTCATTCATTTTTTGATTTAAAATTGAAAACAGAAACATGAGCTTTTGTGTGCGTTCTCTTTTTTTTTTTTTTTTTTTTAAACGAGAAAAAGTTGTTTGCCCAAAGCTGGAGAAAACAACAAATACAAAAGCCACTTGTGGTCGAGACGAAACACTGTAGGCTCCCCTGTCAGCCCTTCCTAGACTGATGAAAAGGTTGTTTTCATATTCATGAAGAAGCATTCTTCATTCGTAAACCTCTGCACGCATCATCAACTTTTATCCCGCGTCGACTATGAAATGGCTGTGTCGAGGCTCTGTGTGTGTATGTGTGAGGGTAAAAACTCACACCCGCAGCGCACAGTAATCGCTGTCCTTTTCACTCTCGATGTCTCCTTTACTCTAGGACACTGACAGATTCATGCAGCCTAGCATACTTATTTTAAGAATGACTAATTGAAGGTTTACTTTAGAGGAAAATCGAGGTTCTTTGTCCATGAATTTTTTAATGAAACTAATTGATGCCTATTATAAACAGACTGACTGATGCACATGTATTATTCTGGAAACTGCACTAAAAATGAGATGAGACTATACAATTGAGACGTCTGCACAAACTATCAGACAGTTATGTACCAAGGACACATTCAAGGATAAAGCTAAAATCCAATCCCCCTGCTTGGCTACAGTTAAACCAACAACAGCACACAGACACCAACACAAATTGAAATAAACCGCTGGACATTAGCGGCAGAAACCATAGGAGTGAGAACATAAACGTCAATTTGGGATGATAAAGGAGATCGGAGAGAGGCCCTGGACCACAGGAGGTAAAAGAGAGTGTGATTTTAGTGGAAAACGCTTGTGAATAAATAAAATAATGTAATTAGGAAACAGCCACGGAGATCTTCTACTCTTATACAACCAACCCATCCCACCATTTTCACTGATAACACGGTGGTTTTCTCTCGCCACTGAGAGTGCCAAGATTTAACTCTCGGCAGATTGCAGCGAGGCTAGACGGCGCAATATACAGCACATCCCAGCAGAAGGCCGGTCGAGTATAGCTGCCTGTTCACGTATGCTGTAAACGACAGCAATAAAATGGAAGATGAAGGTCATTTCGGCACATAATCACCTAGAAATAGGATACATTTTACAATCAGGGTTTGGCATGGTCCAGTTAGCACCTGCTGGTAGATGCCAGAACTGCATCATCTGGCTACAAAAAGCATCTTATGAAACGGATAGCTGTCCTTGATTCTGATTTGTTGAGCCGCGTTCGAAGCTGTTGCAAATTACTCTACAAACATACACCTGCGGCAGTGTGTATGTTGCTGCTTCTTTGTGTTGCTTGGCAACCACTTGCAACCACAACCGTTTCTGAGGAACTACATTGTTTGGCGGAAAATAATATTTTTATTAATATCATTACATTTTATTTGCTTTGTTTTAACGCTTCGCGTCGTGCCTAACAACACTCTTAAAAATAAAGGTGCTTCACGATGCCATAGAAGAACCTTTTTTTGTCTAAATGGTTCCATAAAGTACCTTTAACATCAGAAGAACCTAAAGGCTTCTTTGTGGCGAAACGAAGGTTCTTCAGATTATAAAAAGGTAAGAAAGAGATGGTTCTTTAAAGAACCTTTGTCTGAATGGTTCTTTGTGGAACCAAAAACGGTTCTTCTATGGCATCGCTGTGGAGAACCTTTTTAGCACCTTTATTTTTAAGAGTGAATGCCCCTTAGCTGTAATAAATTCGCACGTGTGTGTGTTCACTGCTGTGTGTGTGTGCACTTGGATAGGTTAAATGCAGAGCACAAATTCCGAGTATGGGACACCATACTTGGCAACACGTCACTTCACCTTCACTTGTTTTCACTTTCACTTAATTTGCAACTAAAGTGTGTTATTCTGCACTCAACATTCCAGCAAAAAATCTGATATGACAACATCATTAATAGCAACTCCTAGCAAATAGAACAATACAACTTTCAGGCACGGATGAGCCAATCAATAGATACATCATTTATAAAGGAAAACTAATAGGAGACATTTTGCTTCCAAATGCACAAAACACACATCCAACTTTTACTCACACACAGTAATGTGATCTGACAGTACTCACGGTTGCGTGCCAACATATGGCGCTTTTCCACTGCATGGTACGGCACGGTACGGCTCGGTACGGTTCACTTTTGGGGGGTTTTCTTTTAGGAGTCGCGGCAGTAGAGGCGGCGCAACTATAACGACATGTGAATAATCCCGCCCACTCTAAAGCGGTACTGAACTGCAGTGGAAACGCAAACCGACCCGTGCGGTGCCGTACTGAGCCGTACCGAGCCGAGTCGTACCATGCAGTGGAAAAGCGCCAATACTCACATGTGCTCGGGCTAAGAGAGCTCCGCATTAGTTCACTACTACACGCACACTGGAAACATGTACACCCCCTACAACTTAAGTACCAAAGCACTGAGGACTATGTGTGTGTGTGTCTGAAAACACTGAAAGCATAGTGGAGTTTTGTGCCAGTCTCAATAGCGCAGCGTGGAGGTCATCTAGCTTGACACAGATCCAAACCTACATGGTTCAGCTCGTTCTTACTAAAAGCAGATCCCCACACACAGCCCGGCGTGCCTGAGGTTAGCACTTAAACCCACCCCCTGCTCTTTCTGGGACCGTGCCTGTGCCGGGCAGAGCAGAGCGGAGGCGCTGAGCAGGATGGAATTGGCTTTCAGTACACTGCATTAGTTTCACAGTAGAGCTCCGGAGGCCCACTGGCAGCGGGAACAGAAAGTCACCATGTTTGTTTTCCAGGCCCAGCCTCAGTAAAAATGTTTATTGATATTTTCTGTGGTTCACTGCAAGTGTTGGAAGCTGAGGAAGGATGCCCGCACAGCAGCCGCAGCCAAGAGGAGCAGTAGGCGTCAGGACTTCTGCTTTCTTTCAGAGACTCTCACAAGAGCAGCCACTGGCCTAAAAAATCTTACACAAATTCAAACGGCTTTGTAAAGTCTGTGTCTTGCCATCTTTAGCAGTCCCATTTGTGAGTTAATTTCTTTGAACTGGTTCGAACTGACTTGCAAAGCATTTGCAAATCACTTGATCATAAAAGTGAAACATATTGGAACCATAATTTGATACAATCTTTGTAACCTAATTTAAAAAAAAATCATTTTTTAACTTCATTTATTTTACTATAAAACAAACCCTCAAATTGTATTTTTGCTGAGGAAGATCTAGAGGTTTTTGCAGTATTTTTAATAAAGATCTTAGGGCATTATTTTCTTTTCCCTACTTTAGGTTTGCATTATTGTGTTCTTCATCAGAGCACACACATGCTAATATAAAAACAATAATTATAAAAAAAAGCAATTATGCAATAGTACACCCTTAATTACCACTGCAAACAGAATACAATTAGCTTTTAAACGTGGGTGTCAAGTCTAAACTAAATAGCTTCCACAGTTTCCTCAGAACGATCACTCAAAGTGACTCTCAAACAAACTGAATAGCTAAAATGAATTGACTTCCCTATGCTATTTTTCTTCACCACCTTTTAATACATTCTGTCCCTCTCACTAACATGCTAATACAAAAACAATAACTAAATGAATAAATAATAACAATAATAATACAACTTGTGCAACAACACATCCTTAATTACCACCGCATAAAATTAAACTAGCTTTAAAAGGCACTGTCAAGTCTAAACGAAATTGTTTTCACAATTTCTCCAAAATGATCGCTCATATTAATTGGTTAATCTTCTTTCAACAGGTTCATTGAATGAACCCCTTTTCAGTACAATCTCCCATCCCTCACAAAGACACTTACAGATACCTGCTCCCTCAGAGTGAAGGGACAGCAGCTGGTCTGGAGGTCATGCTGTTGAACTCATGGACGTTTATTCTGAGGTTTAATTAAAACGCAGCTTGGTTGGTGGTAACAGAAGTAAATGCAAGCTGTACGCTGGGCTCCGAACGAAACATTTCCCTCACATTCAGCCTCTTTGGCCCAATCCCCTCCTGTAATGAGCAATAATAACAGTCTGAGAGAAGAGTCATCAAATCAGCCTGAAAATAAACAGGCTTTTGAAACCCCACTCTAAAACCCACCCACACACAAACACACACGGTCCTCTGTTCTGAACACAAAAGCTTAAATAGCCTAATACAAAAACAATAACTGAAAAAAGAAAAAACAATTATGCAACAGTCTTTAATTACTACTGCAAAACAGCATATCATTAGCTTTAAGGGGGCATCCAGTCCAAACCAAATTGTTTCAACAGAATTTCTTCAAAGCACACAGTGATTAAAAATTCATTGCATTAGGATCTACGGCTGATTTCACTGGCAGGAGTATGTGACTTTGGAAGTTGCTAAAAATAGCTAGCCGACACTCTCCATTTATAATAAATGGAAAGAGATGCAAACACAAGCGCTTCCTACACACACACACACACACACACACAGCGGCTCTTTCCAGGAGCTCTCTTTGGAAAGACACCTAATGCCACAAATCAGCTTCAATGTTTTTTCAAATATACAGGCCATGAATCACAATTTCAACAAACCAAATTAATGGAATCTGCAGACTTTTTAGGGGGCAGCATGACTGATTTCATCATTGATAATAAGCAGAAATGTTTCTTGAGCAGCAAATCAACACATTAGAATGATTTCGGAAGGATCATGTGACACTGAAGAAAATTCAGCTTTGCCATCACAGGAATAAATTACAGTTTAAAACCAATTACAATTGAAAACAGTTATTTTAAATTGTAATATTTCACAAAATTATTGTAAAATTTATTTATTTTTTAATCTTACCAACTCCAAACGTTTAGATGGTAGTAGATTTATTTAAAAGAAAGTGTTTCCAAACCTTCTATGTCTTCATTTTTACAAGCATTTATGTTGAAAAAGAGGCATTTCATCGCATTTCTAAGAGAGCTCTCTTTAACACAGCCAGACTGCCAGTCACAGAGCCTCGATGACAGCTGCAATAGCTGAAGTAATGACTGTGGCACCGTGTGCATGCCACCAGTGTCAGCGCTACCCACTGGCAGAGACGCAGTCCAGCTGTGCAATATAACCCACTGGAGCACAGACCCGCAATAAACACTAAGCAGAAATATAGAGATACACTCCGCTCTAACTAATTCTGAAGCTTTTATGTGTTTAAATTCAAAACCAACCGGTAATAAACACACTTACCAGACTCAAAAACATCTACTCCGAGCACTTGGCCAGACATTTCAATTCCTGCACAGCAATCACCCTCAACAAGCTCACAGGACATTTAATTGGACTTAGTCTCACGAAAACACACATTTCCAATCTCAATCCAACACCCCAAGATGTAAAACACACACACACTGAAACTAAACATTCTCAGACTTGTACACAAAATCCAAGCTCAAGGCAACATGATAATAAGCCAATTATTTAGTGCTTCATTTTCAGGCTAATTGCGAGCTTTGAAACTCCTCTGAGCTGAATGTGTCATCAGATCAAGGAAATGCAAACTATATGACAAACTTGCAAAGAATATGAAATATGAATAATTATTTGCAAGAATCTGATATTCAAAGTAGTTATTTTTTCCAAATGCGATAAAGACATTACAAAAACAATGAATGGCATTTGTCAAAGCGGAAAAAAGTATCTTATAGAGCTGATTAGAATATAGAAATATACAGATATTTTCTCCCAAATTAAAATTGCAGCTTGATTAGGGCATCTATATTCAAGAATTTAATATAGTACCAACGTGATGAAAGAACAAAAGAACTAATAATTGTACTATTATTTCCACCACCACCATCATCATCGCTATTGTCGCTGTTCTGTTGTGTAGATGGTAACATATTTCCAATACTAATCAGAGATTATATTCTTAGATTCTTAAGAAAAAATCTCGTTTTGCAATTTCCTTCCAGTAAATGCTAATTTTATGGCAGCTCAGAAGAAAAAACGAGAATACGAACAGGCCCAATAAAGCTATTAGTGGTCACCTTGTCTGCACTGAGAGACACTGTGATTTCCCCTCTCGAATGTTTGATCTTCTCTCATCCATAATCCTTCTGCCGCGTCGTTCTAGAGCCGTGGAGCTGGCAGTGTTGGAGTGAATTTATTTACAGCGTGGTTAGTCTGCAAATGATTGATGTTGCTGCAGCAAACAGTAAACCAATTAGAGGCATGATGTAATGTCATTTTAAAAGGTTTATAATCGCGTTGCTTCTGAACTTGGGCCCCTGATCAGACGTAATAAAGATTTATAGCAGATCAAAGGAGAGGCTAATGCCATTAACAATAGATTATATTCCAGCAGAAATTACATTAACAACTTTTTTTCCTCCTCTCTGCTAAATATATCCCCTGGATCGCAGATTTGGACGCGGGGCAAAGTTTGGAGGACTGTGCAGCGTACGGAGCATTAATTACTCTGAATGAGCACAGCTGTCTGACCTGTTATAGTGAGGTTCTACACAGCCTGTTAAAGTATAATAAGTCACCATAACATAAGTGCTTCCTATGTTGCACCCTTGTGGGAAACCAATGCTGTTTGATTTCATATCCATTTGTTGTCACCTTGAGCTTCACTAGTCATAAATATAATCTATTCCTATAACAAAATGACCTTTTTAGAAACAAAAACTAACTCTATGTCCTAACCGGGTGCAACATGACAAAATGACAAACCCAATCTCTTCTATGTTGTGGGCCATTCATACAGACCTTGTTAAGACAGCAGCAATCCCTCCAAACCCTTCCAAGTTACAGCAATTTCGTTTTTTACAGTGTGAACCAAGGAAAAAAGTTTTGGTTATGAAATCCGATGTTTTTTTACAAGCCTGATCCACTGTAAACATCCTACAGTATGTAAGTTTGCATCATTAAAATGCTATTTTAGTATCATTTATATATGACAGTATTTGTACAAATATTATTACAGTATTTGTTTGTATTTTTAATTAGCTTTTATTTTTGTTTTTATTTGAATTTTAGTTGATGTACTTTTGTCATTTTTATTTTTTTTATATTTTAATTTAACTTTCATTTATATTTCTGTCCATTTTATTTTAATAATTTTAGCACTTCAACTTATTTCAGTTAGATTTTTATTTTATTTTAATTTATTTAACAACAAAAATTAAAAATGTAATTAAATTGTAATATAACTAATTTATAGTTAATTAAATTTTAGTTTTAATTATTTTAGTACTTCAACTTATTTCAGTTAGTTGCAAAAATAAAATTTCTAATTTTCATTTAGTCTTCATCTAATATTTCTATTTTATTTTAATCTCAGCTTTATTTGAATTAACAAAAACAATTTTAACAGTTTTAGTTAACAATAACAACACTGTACTATAACCGATGTGGTAGCTAGCAAAAGTGACTGAAAAGTCTGAAAAGAAATTTCAGATCTGGATACATACAATTTTAAGAATGACTGATCTAAAAATACAGATATAAGCTAGAGGATGAAAAAAAAGCTTATTCCCTGTAGTGTGACAAAAGCCATTCATTTTCAGTGGGAGCTGCTGATATCCACCGTCATGATCAACAGCAGTCACTGGCAATGTTCTGAATGACTCTGTTTTTACTGCTTATTTTGTTGATGATGTTGCATTTAGTTAAAACACAGTGTTAGGAACTATTATTTTCATAGTAGACAAAAATACAGGACACAGAAAATGAGTAAGATGACAATGGGGGCATCAGCCAATGAGATATGAGTGGGAGGGGCTTACCAGTGGGGGGCTGGGCCCGGAGCAGGTATGAGTTGGGGGAGATTTGGTCCTCTGGGGCTCGCTCCAGCATGGTGTGAGAGGAGCTGCTGTCCAGTAAGGGCACCTGACACTCCCTTATGTTAGGCGGGGCCGGATGAAGGGGGACGGGTGGAGGAGAAGGAGCAGGGGGCAGGAGGCTGGAGGAGGCAGTGGAGGGAGGGAGGGGACGACCTGAGGAATGGACAGATAAAAGGAGGAGACAAACTTGTTATGATCATGTGACATGACGCAGGGCAGATATCAACATACTAACATGATAGACGTACAACATTTAAACATTCTACAGCAAGCAGATTGCATTGAATCAAGTGACTAATGAACTCATTTATGTGATAATGCACTCATGTGATCAATTGTATTCGAATGACTTCAATGACAATCTTTGAAGTCAACATGAAATGGCTTTTACAACCCATTTTACTTTTGTAGTATTATGTGTTTCCATGTGAAACATGAAATTTAATACAAAAAATGCAGGTCGAGATTTGATTTTATCCATCAGGAATTGACTGGATCATGAAAAGTGTCTGTTTCATACTAGAATGCATTCAAAATGTGAGTTTGGAGTGGATTATGGAGGACTACGCCCCTCCTGAAACACCTTGGGAACCCATTTCTGAAGAGGCTTTTTACCCGATACGTGGAGGTTGAAGATTAAGTTCACCCTTGAGAACATTATTATGCATCCCAGTAGTAACACTTCTACAAATGTATCGTAATTTACTGTTATTGCCATAAACGTTATTATATTAACCGGGAAGCTTTTACAAAGGCTCCATTGCTTACAACAGCAGCCTAAACCAACGCATAAGTAGCTATCTGGCTATTGGTTTCTATTAATTATTAATATTAAGTTGTTTCTGAGGCAGTGCAAGTTTTGTCATTTTGATGAATTATTATGAAAACTCAGTAGACGTGTGCTCAGAAACGTGTATTAAGAAAGTAAACAGTCAATTTTGTCATTTTGATGAAGGATTATGAAAACGTTTTTCTCTTTAGAACAACATGTACTGATAAAATGTTCTCAGAAACATATATTAAGAAAGTAAACAGGGTCAATTTTGATTTCACGCTGACCTTAACCATAACAGTCCCCTGTGATGTTCATGTCGCACAATGTGCTCATAAAATAATTCCCATAAAATGAGCTCCAAGGTGTTTCTCATAAAAGCAAGCTATGAGGTCACAAAGTAAATTTACGGCACAAGTTATATGTGCCCATAAATGCATGCAAAATTTACGCGCTCACACCTGTGCATAGAAAGCGTGGGCTGAAAATGACATCATGCTCAGCGTGCATTGACAATATGCAAACAAAAGCACCGCGACAGAAGCAAATAGTCAGAGAGTGCTTCGACTGCAGAACAGCAGACAGGAAGTGCTGCTCGCAGCATTTTTTTGGTCCAGTAAAACTCCACGCTGGGAGCATTGCATGAGCACATTTACACACAAACACAGTCTACTTCATCACTGTAATACAGATGTTTCGGATATGGTTTCCCAACAGGATCCTGTAATAGAACCATATACATGCGCTATATGACACTAAAGATCCTGCAGTTATGAAGCGCATGTAATTTTTTCGCTGCGAGCAAATGCACGAGGGGAGCTGGGCAAAGTCATTGGTTTTAAATGCATTTGAGTTCCTGAGTAATTGCCATGACATCGGAGGTAAAATTGCAAAGGTTTTTTTTTTTTTTTCTTCAAAGAAGCGTGTGCAGTCAGTCCTCATAAAGGCGGAGGAATTAGGAGGCTATTACCTGCCTTAATTACTCCTGCAAAGACAGCACTGAGGGAAAAGACGGCGCTCGCTATAATCTGAGACGTCTGAGCGGCGCTCTTTTAAGATTCATATCAGTAAAACTAAAATGACTAAAATGTATTGGCCATCGTTTTAATTGGGATCAAACGAAGACTGTGCACTTTCTGTCTTTTAAGAGTCGCTTTAACTTCAAAAAGCCGCATGGTACACAAACAGATTATCACGCACATACACACAGCTTCACTTTCATCTTCCTTTCATCGCATTTCAACCCCTGACTGCCTGTTAGCAGGAATGATAGAAAGCGAGAGAGTGAAGAGGTGCTTTTGTAGAAGACCTTGAATGCAGAAAGTGTATGAGCACATCTGACTCAACTTCCCTCTTCAACGCTCGTCCTCCTTCTCCCCATGACTCCTTTGTCAGCACAGTATGCGGTCATTCAGGGATATTGAGTCGAGGTGCTGGCTGTGCCTTGTGTTATTGATTTGGTTCATTGCTGCTGGAAACACACCTCCATTCACACACTAACTCACAAAACACAGGGCCCCCATTGCACTAAGCTTATTTGATAGATTTGTTTTTAGATTTATTTATTTTAGATTTAATTTAAGGTGGTTAGTCCAAGCAATGATTTTGTTACAGTTAAATTTTTATTTGATGTTTTAAATTATTATTAAATATTAAATGAAATATTAATACACTAATAGTGAATATTATAAGCCTAAATATGATTAAAAACTGAAATATATTTTCATTTTTAATGTTAGCTATTTCAGTTTACAACATTTAAAAAAAAATGTATATATTAGTTCATAATAGTAACTCTACCATGTGTCTTGCTTAAAGTTTTCCTTAACTTTTTCTTTTCTTATGTCTGACCTCATGATCTGTGGAAGAGGGATGCATATAATATATAAGGAAATATAGCGGGCTGATTGGATTGCTTGTTAAGCAGACCCCAGGGACATGGGGCAGAGGCCCCTTAAATAATAAAGAGAAAGACGAGGAAGGATATGTTTACCGTCAGCATTTCATAAAAGCATCTATGGCATACACATCTGAGAACAAGTGAATGGGAAGAGAGAAACAACGAGAGAGAGAGAGAGAGAGATATGGGGATCTTCACTAATGCACAGAGGAGATGAATAAACACTGAAGAGCTCAGCGAATATGCAGATGAAAGAGCAAGAGGTTAAGTGTGCTGCTGGCTGATTAGCTTGACTTCTAAAGAGATGGATGAAGAATTCGACCATAAAAATACAGAACGGCAGAGCTGCACATGGGTATCTGAGGACAGAGGAGCAGCAGGAATTCTGGGAAGTTGTTCTTGTCAAACAGTAGATAGAAGCAGCGTAGATGCACCAATGAGTCATTTTCTCGGAAGAGAAACAGAGATTAATATTTGTTAAGTTTCAATGAATACTTAAAACAGTTCAGAGGAAAAATGTTTATTGTCGTTGAACTTGTTTTAACAAGCACATAATATTCATCACACAAAACCATGACACAATTTTCAATGGACCATTGCTTCAATAATGAGAGTATTTATGGCACTGGACAAGAGAAGCCTGTGTGTGTATATGCGTGTCCTTCCTAAATTTCCATTATCTCTCTGGGAGAGGATGTGCTACTGTGGATCTGCTGGCCTGGAACGCTGATTTGACCTTGAACGTCCCCTTGATTAATTTTTTTAAATACTATCCCAACTCGGAGACAACTTTTGATTTCCTGAAGAGTATAAACTTTGTGCTACTTTCAAAACATTGCACTGGTAGTTTGAGCCGCTCTACAGCAAAATGCAAATGAAATTTTACACAAACTAAAATAAAACTTTGTAAAAATAAATTAAAACAAAAACCCTATAAAAATAAATAAAACTATTAATTAAATAAATAAATAAATAAATACAACTTACACTACCAGTTTGGGATCAGCAAGTTTTGTTTTGTTTTGTTTTATTTATTATCATTTTTTAACATTATCCAGCAAAGATGCATTAAATTGATCAAGAGGGATCTATAGTAATGTCTGTAGTAAAGATATTTCAGATTTAATGACTTTTAAAGACATATATAACAAAACAAATTCTGTTCTTTTGAACTTCCAATCCGTCAAAGAATCCTGAATAAATGTAACCACCATTTCCACAAAAATATGAATCAGTTCTTAACATTGATGATAATAAGAAATGTTTCTTGAGCCCAGCATATCCTAAAATCGTTACATTAGAATGATTTCTGAAGGATCATGTAACACTGAAGACTGGAGTAATGGCTGCTGAAAATCCACAAATAAATTACATTTTAATATATATTAAAAATAGAAAACAGTTTTAATATGTAATGCAGCCAAATGCAGCCTTGGGGGAGCATAACGGGCTTCTTTCAAAAACATTCCAACAAAAAAACTTTCTGACCGGTAGTTTGTATTTTCTGAAACTTTTTGTCCATTGGAAACCTCTGGGAAAAACATATTTTGAATGTTTTGCCAAATGAACAATCAATACCCAGATACATAACTGTACAATCTATTGAACAGGCTGTATTTCTATCCCTCACAGGCTTGATTTTATTACCATAAAATTAAATATGCCGTCTACTCTGACTGAGGTCTATAAGCATCAATTGTGTGCCTTTCCACATTGGCTGGTCTCCTAGAGCTAAAAAGAGCTGTCAGCCGTACTTTAGGTTCAGTCTCTTATTATCTAGCGTTTCTCCAACGCCGTTGCTTTTGGCTTTACTCTGTTTTGACAAAACTCGATTTGAAAAAGTCTGTGGACGGACTACATGAAAGTGCATTGTGACACTTGGTTTCACACAGCTCATAATTCATAAAGTTTAAGCTTGTCCAGTGCCTTATTTTTGATTGCTGCTGAGTCCATCACTTGTTGGAGCCTCTGGGTAAGTGCGCTCAGAAAATTACATTATGTAATGTAATACTATTATGTGAAAATCATTTCGGTAGATTCACGGATTACGGGATAGAAGTAGACATGCCGCTGACTGAAGCGGTCCTGTCGGCAAACTCTCACGAATACGCTCGCAGATGCACCCTAATGCCGCGGCCCAGGTCTAGCTGCGGCACTATATCTCTCCACCCATCTGGCCGGTGAGAAGACGGCGAGCCAAAGACGCCAAAAAGCTCAGGAAGAGACAGCTGGAGCCCAGTCAGATGGAAAGTGACAAATTACCGCCCTAATGAGAGCCATTCATCATTTCTCCCAAACTCTCTCTCCCTCTATTTTCATCAACAACGCACCTACACGTTTAGCTCAACCGTCATCCAACACCTGCATTCAAACACGCTAAAGATGGGGAGGAAAAGGAGGCGGATTTGACCTCAGAAAATAAGAAATGCAACACATAGTTTACCTTACAGGTGTGCAAGAGGAAATGAGGAGAAAAGAGAAAAGCATGATGGAAAACATATACCCTAGAGTTACCAAACCGCATGATAATGTGAGCTACTGTACCACCTCAGAAAACTTTTTTCATTATATATAAAACAATACAAATTAAAACAAACTAAGTAGTAATAAAACAGGTAAACACGATGATACATTTGTTCTATATAAAACAGGTAATAATAATAATAGCCTAGTATTTCACCAAAAATTGTGCTTGTGCTATGTATATTTTATATTTATTTATCGGAGCATAGTACTTTACTTCTTGTGGGAAAAGTTTAAATTGTACAATTGAGTCTCTTGTGCACTTAAAATACAATAAATAAAAATTCTGCCCTCATTTACTCACACTCTTGTTGTTTTAAACCTGTATGACTTACTTTCTTCGGTGGAAAATAAAAGAAGATATTTTGAAAATTTAACAACATTGGACCGAACTGTCAAAACAAAACAATAACAACAACAAAAACAAAGCAAAACAAACCCAAAACAAAACGGAACAAAACAAACCAAACCCAAAACAAAACAAAGCCAAAACAAAACAAAACAAAACAGAACAAACCCAAAACAAAACAGAAGAAAACAAAACAAAACAAAACTAAGTCATTTAGGTTTGGAATGACATGAGGGTGAGTAAACTATAATGTAAAGTAAAAGTAAGAATTTTCAGTTTTGGTGGACTGTCTCTTTAAGTGCAGAAGTCATTCATATGAAACACATTGAAATCAGTCACTTATGACGGTCTATTTCAGTTTGAATGCTTCCACAGAGTACTATGTAGGCAGCTCACTAGGTTAGGAACAGAGCTGATATATAGGGAAGGTGACAGGAAGCTGAGGTACAGTGACGTGGATCTCTCGTGTAATCCAGGGCAGGAGGCCATTTTATGCCCGCTGCTAAGATGGCTGCCGCTGGTCCCGCGCCTGTCTCTGCCAGAGAATTTTGAGGGCAGATTGTCTGGATGCTCTGTGATTGGCTCCATTTTCTCATTCTGATGTTGTGTCTTGTCGAACAGGCTGACAGGATCCTAATCTTTACAACCACTAAGCTCAGTCGGGCCTGTCAAAACACTAACGCCCATTTCACACCATCAGCCAATGCTAATGGCAGAGCACGAGTTCAATGATCACGCACACACATAAGCACTGGCACAATCCTGTTCCCTTCATCCTGGTTTATTCAGCTGAAAATATTAAAGCACAAAACTTACTGTAAGCTTCCCACAATTAAGAAAGTTAGCTTTTCCCATCTTAAAAGTGACTTTACAGTTACGTTTCTCCCCTGAAAAAACCCTTTGATGTTGAACTTCAAGCCCGTATTCTCCTTTAGCTCAGAGCTCCTTTATAATCCTGCTCAGTTTTTGTCTGTCTGAGAATGACTTCAGGAAATGCAAGTCAAATCTTTCAGCGTGAGGGGACAGAATGCAGCACTGAGACACACCGGTACGGCTCCTCTTCACTTTAATGGAGGATCAGCCAAAAGACTGAACTGTAATGGATCTGGTGAGTCCAGATGTGTTGAGGGCCACTGCAGCATCTCTTTTGTTATTGTTCTTTGCAACATATCTCACCTTGTGTTCAACACGGTAAAGTCACTCTAAGAACCCCTATAAGCCAGAACAAAAGCCCTGAGAGTAAGTTTTAGTTTCATTTTGAAGCTTCAGTGAGTGAAACCTGGTTCTTAAGGGGTTAAGTAAACTAAAGAAGGTGAATGCAGGTCATTTAAATACTATTTTCGTGCACTTGCTGCAATCAACAATGCGGCAGTGTTGTTACTGTAAACTAAAACTATTGATTTTCGGTAATAAAAAAAAAAAGCTGAAATACAATAGAAATATTATATGGGGAAACTAAAACTTGAATGAAAATGACAAATGCTGCCTTGGCAAAAAGTACAAAAATGACAAACTTAACTAAAACTGAAATAAAACAAAGTTACTAAAAATATAAAATATAAAAAAGTAATACAATTACAAAATTCCACAACATATAAAAACATAAATCTTAAAATAAAACTAAAAATATAAAAATAAAAGCTAATTTAGAATATTAATAAATATTATGATAGTATATAAATAACACTAGTACAATATGTGTTTAAGCTTGAAGGAAAGCTTAAATATTTCCGGGTGAACTATTCCTTTAAATACACTTCTGTTTGTTTCCTTTTTAAAATGTCAGCATCCTAAATGCTCTATAATGATAGCAATTCATCATCTATTCAATGCTATGCTTATTTACTGTTTGGGCCAATATATGTGTACTGCAGCGCTTTACGCAGGCCACTGCACTTTGATTCATGATCACTGACTAAAGCACGTCCTCCACCAATCACAGGTGTCAGTGTGTCCTGCTCCGCAAGACCATGATGGTATGAACAAGTGCACGGAGGACAAAAATCCAGTGCAGTCACACACACTCACACACACACACACACACACACACAGGTTTGTTTTTGTGAAAAGTGGGGACATCCCATAGGCGTAATGGTTTTTATACTGTACAGACCGTATATTCTATTGCCCTACACCAACCCTACCCCTAAACCTACCCCTCACAGGAAACTCTGTGCTATTTCAGATTTTCAATACACTCCATTCTGTGTGATTTATAAGCGTTTTGAAAAGTGGGGACATGGGGTAATGTCCTGAAAAGTCACCTTCTCCTTGTAATACCTATGTCATACCTTTGTCATTATACAAATTTATGTCCTCATTTGTCACAAAAATGCGCACACACACACACACACACACATTCCCACATTGTCAATTAGGCTCAGGCCTCTGTCCGCTCTCTGCACGTCATTTCCATATAAATTACATCCATGTTGTCTTTCTGGATTGATGGTACTGTTATGGATTCCACACGTTTTACCTTACAGAAGAGAGAAGGAATAAATAACCTCCATCATTCAACAGCCCCACCTCCGAGCCCACAAATACACTGATACATGCACTTGTTCAGCCTCCTAAAAATCTGCTTAATATTTTAACCGGAACAATGACATTTGGCCTTGCAAAATATTGCATCATGAAAAATATTAGCAAAATATATAACAAACAGGACAACCATCTGTGTCCTTGTTCAGCACAATCAAGGTCCTCTAACCCAGACATTCACCCCTCATAGTGTTTTTAGCAGCAATTCACTGTACTTCACAAACTACAAATGTTGAGTTTGTTGACTATAAGAATGACAAAATAATTATATAACTATACTGTAAAATTTACTGTATATATACTGCAGAATTTATTATATTAGTTATATATACATTATATTAGTATTGTATTTATAATATTAATGCATAATGATAATTCACATATTTTAATATAAATCTATGTATCTGAGCATATTAATCTAGGCTACAAATAAATAAATAAATTATATATAATAATATATCCTTCTTACACTTCCTATCACATGCATCAAAACAGGAAAGAAAACTGCACTCGTCAAGAGATGTCATGGGTGTTTAATGCAGCCAAGAAGCAGAGTATGTTGAGCGGCATTTTATATGAGAGAGATATTGCTATAAAGTAAGAAGAACACAGCAATGCTTGTCATTTCACTCCCAGAACGAGTCCTACAATATTCATAAAAAGCTTTTTGGCAACCGCACACATCCGTAAGCAATGCTACACTTGTTTATTTACAAGGCTAGACAAAAAAAAAAAAAAAAAAAGCTCTAAAAAGCTGCATTAAAAAATAATATCTACTCTGACATTGTGAGGACATGGCGTCAACCTCATTCGCCCCATGAAAAATAAACTTTTCCGCTGACACACACTCTTGCATTTTGCTCAAGGAAGAAGTTCATGAGACGATGAGCTGACACACAGGCAGAAGCTTCAGGGCCGAACTGAAGAGTAGAGTCGTTGATATGAGGCAGTGACATCATAAACTTGCAACCTTGGCTAGGGTTACTGCAGAAGTGATGTCACTGCCTCTTAGCATCCTCGTCACTCTCATTTCTTTTGCCTAGGATGAACTTTACACCTGTTGCTGGAGACTGCAGGGCTCTGCTCTAAATAGAAGCCTGTGCTTGTCCACTGTTCTCACAACCTTAACATCATCCAAAGAGTTAGCATTAAAAACTGTGTAGATACACGCTTCCTAAAGGAACTATCAGTGGTTTCAAACCAGTAGAAGAATAGGATAAACATCAGAACAGATTTGGAGAAATGTAGCACTACTGGATCCTCTGCAGTGAATGGGTGCCGTCAGAATGAGAGTCCAAACAGCTGATTGGCTGAGCATTACATTCACAATTCACACAAAAAGCTGCATGGTTGTAAGAAACAAATCTATCATTGAGACATTTTAACTTTAAACTGTCACTTCTGTCCAAAATACATTTTCTTCTCACATCAAAATCCACCACCATATCTGTTTATAGTTGTTTTGGACTGTTGTCACTTCTAAACAATGTTTGATCTGTGCATATTTCTCTCCTGATTTCACAGCAGAAAGCCATATTATGGATAGAGGACTTGCAACAAACATCTTAATTAATTTGTTTATTACAAACACACAACTTGTCACTTCACAAATTGATGGACTGGAGTCGTGTGGATTACTTATGGGTTACTGTATTGTTTTTATCAGCTGTCATTCTGACGGCACCTATTCACTGCAGAGTATCCATTGGTGAGCAATTGATGTAATGCTACATTTCTCCAAATCTGTTCCGATGTAGAAACAAACTCTTCTATATCTTGGATGCTTTGATGGTCAACATTAAATAAATCAACCAATTAAAGGCTGAGCACAATATTATATAAACAAAACAATTACAAGAAGACCAATCTAAAGGCTAGAATACACTACATGCCTTTTAAAATCTGAACAGATTTTAAAACACTTGGCCTCATACATTTGCAGACTTTGTAAATGGTTACAGAAGAAAAACTGGGCATTACAAATTAAATGACTGAAGTTTATACATTTCTTACCAAGTTAGCACACATCAAACTAAAATCATCCACAAAACAAAGTATGAATGGAGTCATGCACAGCAGGTTCCATATCAGCTGTTCGGTGTGAAAGTATATAAATTGCTAATTATATTCCAGCCGGCTCTCTTTGATGTCTGTGACTCTGATAGAAGCAAGTCTATTTTTAGCAATAAAGTGGAGAAAAAAAAATCTTCTGTCTTCCCATCCTCCCCTCTTCCTACTTCCAAAGCATCTGTCTCCTCATCTCTCTAACCCTGCCTTCGCCTCTTCCATTGTGTGGTCTTTGGAAACCTCTCACCCGAACTGAAGATCAAAGTGTTTGGAAAAAAAAAAAAAAATGGATTCCTCTCTCTACTCAAGATAACAGCCTTCTTCCAAAACCACTTTGCCACTAAACCACAACTATCACTGTCGCCTTGTTTGTTTGTATTTTTGGAGCGTGTGCTTCTGAGCATACTCGTCTTTTCACCTTTTTGCACTCCATCACTCACTCGTGTCACACTTTAGACTTGTGAAGTGTTTTTTTCTTCTTCTTCTTCTTCATGCCACCTTCAGAATAATGTGATACATTAATGTAATATTACTATGGCTTTGAAGTGTAACAGAATTTTGTATTTTATATGACTGGTTAATGGATATTTAATGGGAAAGTTCACCCAAAAATGAAAATTCTATCCACTGACTTTCATAATATGGGGGGGATAAATAAAAAATTATTTGAAAGTCAATGGCTAACCGGCAACTGTGTGGTTACCAACATTCTTCAAAATAACTTAATTTGTGTTCAACAGAAGAAAGAAACTTATACAGGTTTGGAACTATTTGAGGGTAAGTAAACAAAGACAATTTTTATTTTTGCGTGAACTATCTTATTAAAGGGATAGTTCACCTTCAGTTGCTGGTCCCTATTGACTTCCATAGTATGGAAAAAAAATAACACTATGCAAGTCAATGGGAACCATAACTTAATTTGTGTTCAACAGAAGAAAGAAACTTATACAGGTTTGGAACTATTTGAGGGTAAGTAAACAAAGACAATTTTTATTTTTGCGTGAACTATCCCTTTAAGTGTTATACAAAATGTAATAAATAACAATAATAATAAATAAAAAAAATATTTAGATACAATTTTATATATATATATACACATTTATTTTATAATTATATTTTGTTTGTTATTATTATTATTATTTTGGTAACACTTTCATATATGGACCAATTCTCACAATTAACTAGTTGCTTATTAGAATGCCTATTAATAACATATTGACTGTTTATTAGTGCTTTTAAAGCACATATTCTGCATGACTATATTCTACATCCCTAGTCCTACACAATAACTAAACTTAACAACCATTTCTATGAGTCGAAAATGAGATTTTTAATTACTGCATGACCTGGGGTATATTAGCAACATATTAATGTGCGTCATTAACCCAGTGGTAACTAACCCCGTCAGCTCATTAACTACATGTGATTGGACCTGAGTGAGCACAGGCGAAGCTCCAGCTCTCATCACAACCACCTATGATGATATAGCGCACATCCGCTAATTAGAGAACTTTGAATATGCACACGCTGTTATCTTGTGGTCAGAAGAGCAAATACGCAAGGTCTTTATGAAGCGAGAGGATGTCATTACTTGAAGAAAAAAATGCAGTTTTTAGACAATAATTATGTTTAAGCATACAGCATTGCAAATAATAAGTTGCAAAAGTGTGATTTTTGCAAGTTCCATGAATAATTCATGAAGTAAATTTACCTGTAAACATACTACTCACCTACTTCAGAAAACTATACAGATATATTTAAGTACATTTTTATGAAACCAATTGAAAAGAGGTCAACTGCATGAATTGCTTGATGCTCATCAAGGCTGCATTAAGTACTGCATAAATACTTTACAGTTAATAAATAAATAAATAGTATTACAATTTAAAATATTTGTTTTCTATTTGAATATATTTTATATTGAATTTATTCCTGTGATACTCCAGTCTTCAATGTCACATGATCCTTCAGAAACCATTGCAATATCATAAATATTTGGTGCTCAAGTAACATTTCTTATTATCAATGCCGAAAACAGTTGTGCTGCTTAACATTTTTGTGACTTTTTCAGGATTCTTTGATGAATAAAAAGTTTATTTCTTTATTTACAGCAATAGATGTTGTGTAGCATTATAAATGCATTAACTGTCACTTTTGATCAAGTTAATGCATGCTTACTTAATAAAAATAAAACACAATCTTGCTGACCTCAAACTTTTAAAAGGTAGTATATGTGTTATCCCTTTAAAGGTGTGCAATATGCATTATTGCACAATATAACATTACTTTTTAATACATGATACTTTTTAATATATTATATTATAAGGTAAGGCATTAAAATAAGAATATCATGATGAATTATACAGGTTTAATAGAAAGTAAACTGTACCTTGACTTACATGCATCCTTATGAATCTATTTAAGGCATCTAATATGGTCTTATTTAGATATTATATTGCATTCCCTAATAATGCAGAGAAGTGTATATTACACACATGCAGTTCTAAACACACACAGGTTCATGTGAATGCCTGTGTACCCACACAATCATGCTCTCTCTCTCTCTCTCTCTCTCTCACACACACACACACACACACACACACACATCGTGAACAGATGTCTGTGTACATTAGTAGATAGGGTGCTTAATAAATGCACCTGCACACCTGATCTCTCTACAATATATCGAGTCATTCTGAACAGCTTTCATGTCAGAATAAACGCACAAGAGACCATATTTGACCTTGCGAAAGCCAAACAGCTTAGAACTCAATAAGTCTCCCACAATTGTTCCTCACAAACACACTCACCATCCAACCTCACAATCAATACATTCACAGAGGGTTTCACCAAAATCAATGCTGTGACCATACAGACATGATCCTATAGTCTGAGACCATATCTAAAGTAAAGAGAGTCTTACCTTCTCCTGTGTCCATACTGCAGCAGTCAGCTTTATTTCACCCGTCCATGACAGGAGGACACCATGTCTGTCAGAGTGCCTGTCTCATTGATTCATTTACACTAGGAGACACACTTACAGTCTCACTGTGATTCTGTCAGTGTCCCACTTCCACAGAGACTTCAGATAAGAGCGAGGAGCTAAAGGAACTCCGTCTCTCTCTCTCCCTCTCCCTCTCTCTCTCCTCCCTCCTCCTCTCTTGGGTCCAGTTCCTGCATGTTGTGCCATTAGTAAAGGGTCTCTGTAGAGCCGGGCGGACGCTTTTTATCTGCATTTGGAAGAGGCCAGTCACATTGCGTTTGTGAGGACTTCTCACATGCATCCAGGTTTTTTTTAAATGCCCTTCTCATTTCTGTCTTTTTTGCAAGCTCAACATCTTATTTTCACATTAGGCTTCTTCTTCCAGCGCGCCTCCATCCATCTCTCTGAGGAGGGAAGTTGTGAAGACAAGCATCACATTCACACCCGGCTATGACCTGATGTAGCAGGCACGGCTACGAAAGCACTTAAGAGAGCCGTTCTGTCAGCGCTTACGAGGTATAGACACCATACATTAAACAGAGTGCTTTAAATGAGCACGAGGGCCTGAGTGAAGACGAGACGGACAATAATGTCTTTGAGATTCACCACAAAAGCTCTTCAGGTTAATTCCGCCTAGTTGCAGCCTCAGACGGCACACCCACTGACCGCCACAGTACACTGACTGACCGTCTGATGCATACTAAACACAAATTTCAAATTTGCACTTTCTTGATTTGGCAAGTTGAATTCTAATTGGATGGCTTGATCTGCCTGGAAACAAATTCGCATGGTACCAGGTTGGTAAAATGAGTGCTTTTAAACTACTTCTGGATTTGCCAAAGTTAGGAATTTTGCTTTGGAGAGAGTTATACCATTATTTAAATTCTGTGAAAATAAAATAAAATAATAAAATAAAACAAAATAAAATATTCTTGGATTGGATCACTATAATAATAATAATAATAATAATAATAATAATAATAAAGTAAAGTACATTTTTACACATGATTTTCAGCTTAAACTTATTATTATTATTATTATTACTATTATTACCGATCAATATAATAATAATAATTGTTATTATTATTATTATTATTATTATTTCCCCCAAGCTGGTCTATTATTGTGATTTGATATATGATTATTGATTGAACAACTGAAGTAATCTACTTTGATTACTTTGGAACAAATACATATATACACCTATAACATATTAATTTCCAAATATTACTATTAATATCAAATAAGTTCACCAGGCTTGGAATTTTGGAAATGAATGTAGGCTAGTATCACCTATATCAACTGACACAAACAGACTTTTAGGCTGTTTAATATGAGATTTGCATACCATGTGATTTGTCAAACACTACTATACTATTATACCAATTATATATATTTTCCACACTGGTCTATTATTATGATATCATGCATTTCAGATAAAAACACCGCTAAACAGCACATAAAACCAAAACAAACTGTGGTTGTTCGCTTATGTCAGTCAGACGCTCTCTTCCTATCTAAGTGGGCGTTTCTTGGCCAGAATAAGCTGCAGTGTGGACCAGACCTCATGCTGTTCAGTCATGCTCTTTCTACACCACATTCAGCCTCACATTGACTCTGAAGTGAGTCACGCTAACAGAGAAGGAAGTTGTTTTTCAAATCAACCCACATGATGATATTCAGCTAGGGAGGGTCTGAGGAGAAAGAGCGCTTTCTCAGCCGATCGGTGCACAACGGTAGCGGAATGACAGGATCTTGACATCTTTCCAGGGCTTGCCAAACATCTCGCCCCCATGCGTCCGCATCTCTGCATCCTTCATTGTGCGTAAGTGTGTGTTTGGGCATGCATATGTGTGAACCGAGGAGGGAGGGGGCACTTAATTGGCATTCCCTTGTGCGAGGCTGGCGGCATAAAACCAGTGGGATGCCGCTACCTTCATTAGGTTGTGCTGATGATCCAGCTGCACGTTGCAGAACAGGAGTTTTACGCCCCATCTCTTTCCTTCTTTTCGCTCTTTCCCCTTTTGTCCTCGTTCTCCCTGTGTTTAATTTTTCCATGTGTGCCTCAAAGCGTACGTATATCTCTATATAAGAGAACAAGAACTCTGCCAGCGGGTGCAGTCAGCCAAAAGTCGCTTCCAGATAAATCAACAAAGGGACTTATACTGTACACTTCACCGCCTCCTCTTCCCACCTCAGCCCCCTTTGCTCGCATCTTCCGCTCCCCGTGCCAGAATTCCAGCACCCAGCTGGAGGAAACATAGAAAAATGTGTCCAATTATGATACAGCATGCCCAAACTCTGCTAATTAGCGCTAATTCAGTGACAAATGGATTCTTCTTTGAATAGTCCTCCACTCAGGCTCAGCTGTATTCACCACAGTAATATGCAGATTGCCTTAAAGTGGCTTATAATGAAACTGTGAGCTGCATCTCAATAAGCCAAAGTCAGTTCAGACCAAGCCAGTTTGCGAAAAACAAACCCCACTTCCACAGTACCGCCACTGAAATTGAGAAAGATAAGACTAGGGGAGAAATCTGAGAATAACAAAAGACAGGAAGACAAGTGGACAAAGAGGAAAAAGAGAGTGAGATGAAAGCCATCTGAGGAGTTTTGGGACATTTAACAAAGCTATGAATATAACAATCTCTAGCTTCCCATCTGCAAAGATAACGACTAGGTTTCTCTAGTTGGAGTCGGATTTAATTGGGAGTGACAGATAGCGGTCAGGACATCACTGGGATGCGGTTCCAGTTCAGCTCTGTTAATAGACTTTCATCTGCCCTGGACCAGTTCACAGAACTGAACGTAGCTAGGCCCCTCATGTGCTCAGTGACACATCTGCTCAGTGGAGGAAATGGGCGGGCACCTAAAAAAATTAAGTTCAACGTTGATAGACAATCACGCTGTGTGAGTCAGTGGGAGAGTGGATTGGATGGCGGGATGTGCACACGCTAATTACTGTCTGACACAACGGCAAATACAAATGAAGTTGAAATTGAGCTCACTTGTTTGTGAGCGACTTAATCGAAACCCTTCAGACACGACTGTGATGACAACAACTACACACACTCAAAGTTAATATACCAGTTTTAAATGAAACACTGAGGAAGACAAACAGGATTTTGAGGTCTGTGCAGACATTGCACAAACAGGCGCCAGTGTTTGGGAAGCTTCTTTAAAAACTGTGGCTTGCCAAGTTAAACTAGAGTCAATGAATTAGAATTAATAATATTTTCTAATGCTACATATAAGAGAGGGCCATTTAGGATGATCCGATTCACTACAATGAGTCACACTTTCCAATACAACATATGAGTCAGGGCCATTTAGGATGAACCAATTAATTAGAATGAATCATACTTTCTAATGCTACATAAGAGAGAGGGCCATTTGGAATTAACTGATTCATTAGAATGAATCACACATTCAAATACAACATATGAGACATGGCCATTTAGGATGAACCAATTCACTAGGACGAACCAATTCATTAGAATGAATCATACTTCCTAATACTACATATGAGAGAGGGCAATTTAGGATGAACTGATTCACTAGGATGAACCAATTCATTACAATGAATCACACTTTCCAATACAGTACAACATATGACACAGGGCCATTTAGGATGAACTGATTCACTAGGATGAACCAATTCATTAGAATGAATCATACTTTCTAATGCTACATATCAGAGAGGGTCATTTAGGATAAATCGATTCACTAGGATGAATCACACTTTCCAATACAACATATGACATAACACCATTTTGGATGAACCAATTCATTATAATGAATCATACTTTCTAATGCCACGTATCAATGAGGGCCATTTAGGAGGGACTGATTCCCTACAATGAATCACTTTCTAAAACAACATACGAGAGAGGGCCATTTAGCACAATCTGATTCACTAGAATGAATCAGACTCTCCAATGCTACATGAGGACCATTTAGGCATTTAGGCACTACCTGCCAGAAAAAGTAGTGAACAAAGTGTGGAACACAATAACAGCTCAAAACTTGTTTTAGGAAAAGGTGCAAAGCACCTGTGGAGAATTATATAACTTTCTTCTCATTTTCCATTCGACTCCATTCTTGCTCCTTTTATCTCTCCTTCAGTCAGTCTGCATCTTCCCTTTCCTCCGTCATGCTGATGTAGATCCTGTTCACATTTCTCTATCATCTCTTTCTCTCTTCCATCAACATTAGTCGTCGTAATACTCTAATACTGCTCCTAATGACAAGTCAATACTTATAGCATTATGAGGGGAATGGACATGCGGATGGGAGAGGTGGATGTATTCCCATGCGTCTCTCTCTCTCTCTCTATCTGTAGAGAATGCAATCATGATCGGTTAGCACCCAGCTCTGCACACTCGCAGAAGGGAGCCAAGCAGAAAATAGTTTTGGACATTGTGATGAGAAAGATACTTTTTTTTACATTTACATTTTTAATGCAAGAAAAACATTGTCTAAGTTTTGCATTTGATTATACAATGTTCATAAAACAAGCATCTGGCTCTCTCATTACGTCGGCCGTATGGCCCCATCCTACCGCCTGCGTCTTTAATCAGGGCGTTTGGAAGCAGAGCAGTCACAGCGACTCCGCCAGACATCTCAACCTCGTCTGTGGGGCCCTAACGTATGGCTACAAGCCGGGCTCCGGCATACACAAACAACCCAAGGCCTCTTTTTCAGTTCGGTCACTTTATGGGACTTTAGTGTGGCAGAATGAGATGCGTGGGAGACAATCAGAGCAGAACAGAGACGTGTTATCTATACACGCACAGACAGACACACATGAACGGCCACCTTATATATGTCAGCGATATCGTCAGACGCTCTCGTCTCTGGCTGACTGCGGGAAGCGGTTCTGCGTCGAGCGTCGGTCTCTCGGCGGGCGCGCTGAGAGGAACCATGCCGACATTGACGTTAATTAACCTCGCAGGGCCTCGCGACAAATTAAAACACTAATTAATAAAGTAAACAATGCAGGGACACATAGGGAGATTTTGCTGAGTCCACTAGTGGATCTTTATACTCACTTAAGTAACGTAACCTACACTGGGTTAAAGCAGCGATGAAACTGATGTAGCGACAGATCTTTTCTTCTGTATTGCAACATACATCTGAGTGAAATGGATTATCGAAGGAAAAAAAAAGGTTGGGGAATTTGGTTCTGGTCATTAGTTGTTAGCTGGATGGAGGCAGACCTCAATGCAAGCTTTTGGTAAGAAAGAGGCGGAGTTTAAGTGGATGTAAATGACTGGAGAAGTCCAGGATACAGTATGTCACCAGAAGATTTAGAGACATTCTGAACAAAACAAAACAAACAAGCAAAAAACATAATACACAAGGATACTTCATTGACAATGAGATCTATATCTGCATTTACAAAGTAGATGGGGTGAACTTAGGGTTAGGGTTATTTCATGCCGACTAAGTGTGGTCTCCCTGCTGAAAAAGGGTTTTTTCTGGACTTAGCTGGATCTAGCTGGTCTCCAAGTGGGGTCAAGCTGGTTTTGCCAGTCAGCCAGCTAGTCGACCATTTCGCAACGCTGAAAAGTGCCAAGAATCTTTCCAAAACCATCAAACTGACCTGACCAGACCAGCAGCTGTTTAGACAGTTTTTTTCTTTCCATTTTATTTGCTCTGCATCAGCCTTTAAACTTTTTTGATCAGACATTTGGTTCATCATTCTAGTTTTTTTTTTTGGTTATTTTGTTTTCAATTTTTTGCTTTACGAATATGTCTGAACTGAATATACTGGGCCGTGGTGCTTGTGTGGAAGATGCAGGTTTGAATCTGGCTCACGCCATACCTTTTCCACTCCATTCTATTTCATTCCTATCTTCCTTCCTCATAATTGCCTGTCCAAAAATTACCAAAAAATAACATAAGGCACACCTCTCCTTTCGTTTTTTGCTTTCTGGTTTCTTGCTGTACAAACATGTCTGCATTGAATATACCAAGTTGCGGTTGTTCAAATGAAGATGCTGGCATCATGCACTAATCCAGTTCCTTTTTCCCTGCCTCATAATATTCCGTACAAACAAAAAAAAAAAACTTAAAAGAGGTAAGGCACACTTTTTCTTTTCATTTTTGTTTGCTGGAGCACAGAATATATAGCACTCCTCTTCACCTCCTCAGGTTCTCTCAGCCTTCATTTCCCTTTCTCTTTCATACCATCTGTCCTCTCCTCCATCTGCTTCCCCTTCTCGTTTCCTCTCTGTCTGCTTTTGTCCTCTGTACCGTTTCCTATCCTTGCGAGGTGCAGGCGCCATCGTAGGAACCTGATCAGCACTATATCAGCTCCCTCTCACATCGAGGCACACACTGTGAAAAATGCACACACACCGACTCGATGCCTTATTTCAGCACTCCCCCCTCGCTTTTCCTCACCTTACAAAAAAGTCACGCACTGTAGGAAAGGTCACATAATTAGCACACAAGCTAACGGCGAAACACTCTTTTAAAACACACACACACACTCAAAGACAGACTCTGGATGAATGGGAGTCATTAGCCATGCTAAGCTAATGGAGGAGAACTCATCCTTTCCTCTGCTGCGTTAATAGCCCGGGTGTCTCTTACAGAGAGAGGGCCAGAGTCTCTCTCAGGACCCATACGGCTTAATGAACTATAACCCCCTGCGCCTCAGAAAACACAAAGCTCTTTGGATTAGTGTGCATCTCAGCAGCAACGGAAATTTGCTGCTTTTGTGTTCAACCCAAGGTTTTCAAATGCCTCCCAGGAAGCGCACGTATGTCGCCCGGCACTGCGATGAAAGGGTGCATCATCTGGAAAGTATTGTGTTCTACTTTATAAAACAAATTGTTTCGGTCCTGGATGCTGATCGGTCAATATGGCAATCCAGCCGTGCTAAAACACACAATCTAATGGCTGTTACGAAGCTAAATGGCTAGTTAATGTGTATATGACTACGCGGCACCCATAGAAGCGCACAGACTGCTGATCTTAGATTAAGAACTATATCTTCAAGGATGCCACCTAATAAAATTGCTTAATACAATAATGATATAAAAACCATAGATATGAACAAGATAACGTACATAAGGAGCCCTTTTTGAGTGAAGACCACTGCTTTTGTGTGGAAACTGTTTCATGTGTAATATATATATATATATATAATGTATGGGTTTAATCTTCTATGCTTGTATCTAATTTGTACCTCAGTTAATATATGATCTCATTTAGAACAAACTTACTTTATAGTTTATAATATAAAGTGAAAGAAATTACTATGCAAACGATAGCTGATGTATACCTTATAAATATAAATACATTATTTGAATAAATATATTTTATTATATAATTGCCAGTGTTACAGTATGTTAGTATTATTTACATACTATTATTGTATTTAATAATATTCTGAATTAGCTTTTTATGTTTTAGTATGTTTTATGTTATTTATGAGTAATTTATTAGTTTTTGAATATGTATTTAATATTTAATATGTATTTAACATTAATTAATGCTTTATATCAGTTTTAGTTTTAGTAATTTTTCAAGTTTCAGTTTTTTTTTTAAGGTTTTAAGGTTAGGTTTTTCATCTAATATTCTTATTTTATTTCAGATTTATTTGAATAAATAAATAAATAAATAAACACTGTGTCAGTCAAATTGGACAAATAGTTGACTATTAAAACAGTTTGACTCTATTCTGTCTGGCCTGTGGTTCTGTACCTGCTGGGTAATGGAGGCCAGAGAGAAGAGATGCTGCTCTAAACGTTCTCATCCTCATTGTGTCTGTGTTGTGAGTCTATAAAGAAGCTGTCGCTCTTCATTAGCGCTCGTTTGGCTGTAGAAGACCTTCTCTGTCCCTGTCTCTATCATGTCCTGACTCTCTCTCTCTCAGGCTGCAACAGGAATAAGGGATTCCTTAGTCACACAGCTTCTCTGTCTCTCTCTCTCTTTGTCCTACAACAGAGAAAACTCAAACAAAAAAGAGACTGAAGGCTACAATGAAGTATCTCACAATAAATACCTTCATCTTTGGTCCTATAGCACGGATAAAAACAAACCACATAATGATACGGTATTACCTTCAGCAATGAGTGTGTCAGCATCACCCTAAATTAATTTTAAGAGTCTTCTCATTCACATGAACTATTTTCTATCAGCACAAAGGAGATTTATAGCTTAAAGTCATTGTTAGCGGAGAGAGAGTGAGAGAGACGGATATTCATAGAAAGAAAGGCCTGAAGAAAGAGTGGACAGACAGGCAGAGAAAGATTTTGCTCTTCGTCAGACACACTTAAAGGGATTTGGAATCTGGAATGATGAGGCATTCCCATCTCAACCAATGACTGCTCTAAGACACTTAACACACAAATACGCTCAAGCAAATCTCTGATCCATGGCGTGTGCATTCAAGCTGTGCGTGTATTCAAAATATTTAATATACTTGCTGTATGATGGCCAGAATGAAGCTGATATGAATTCAAATGAAAATTCATAAAGCAGCTTTATGCTCCTTAGAGAGGCTCTTAGTGAAGAACAAACCGCTGAGTGCAGTTATTGTATTATGACTGATCATGTATGAAGTACAACTCGTACAATAGAACTTTTGTTCAGAAATGTATAAGTAATCTCACCCATACATGCACAAAGAAAAATGTGCACACAAATGTTTCTTGTTTTTACACCATAATAGCATTAATATAGTTTTATGTAATATATGAATAATCTGTATTCTGATTTATTCATTTAGCAGACACTTTTATCCAAAGCGACTTACAAACAGATTTGGAGAAGTGTAGTATTACATCACTTGCTCACCAGTGGATCCTCTGCAGTGAATGGGTGCCGTCAGAATGAAAGTCCAATCAGCTGATAAAAACACCACAATAAACCTTTGGCAGGTTAGACGCAATATTGAATTTAACATGGATGTTAACTTTAAACCGTACGCTCAAATGAACGCAGAGTACTTCTATCCCTCACAGCCTTGTTTTTATTCCTGTCAAAAATAAATATGGCACTACCCTGACCAAGGTTTAAGGTTCATTCTCACATCGAAAATCCACCAACATATTTGTTTATGACTGTTTCGAACTGTTTTCACTTGTAAACAGTGATTAATCTGTGCTTATTTCTCTCCTGATTCAGACGAGGCAACTTTTTACTGAAGAAAGCAATATCGTGGATAGAGGACTCTCTATTTTAGCTGGAAGCAACAGTTTGAATAAAAACACCTTAATGATGAATTTGTTTATCACAAACATGCAACTTTTCATTGCACAAGACTTTAATTGATGGACTCGATTAGTGTGATGCTTTTATGTTTATCAGCTGAACTCTCATTCTGACGGCACCCATTCACTGCAGAGGATCAACAGGTGTGCAAGTGCTGTCATGCTACTTTTCTCCAAATCTGTTCTGATGAAGAAACAAACTCATCTACTCATATTGTATGGCCTGAGGGTGAGATAATTCTCAGTGGATCCATATCTGGAGGAGGGAGGCAGCTGACCGGGAGAAAAAAAAGTGATTTTGATAATAAGGAACACAGTTAGTTACTTTTTATGATACTGCACTGTTACTGTTGATGGCAATATCACACAACACTACATGCTACAAAACATAAACACAAATGCATGCAAAGAAACAAATGCACGCATGCATATAGAATAGGCAATGACTCCAGAAAATGACACACTCTCCCAAGCGTATGCGATGCATGTATGTGTATACAATCCAGCGGGTGATTTTTAGTGACATACAGTAAGAGAATTGGATTACTGCCTCTCTCACTCTTTCTATCTCTCTCTCTCTTGACGAGGATGGCTGGGGAATAATCCCATTAGGGCGATACTATGGGCTGCTGAGCCTCCTTTTTCTCCTGCAATTACAAACCGCCAGAGACACGCGAGAGCCCATTGCTTTCACAGCTTGTCCCATCCATCATCTGTTTAGTTCTTCAGCGAGGCCCACCGCTTCCAGCTTTGTTTGGGTTAGCACGGTCCTTCTCACTGCGCCATAAGCGAGAATGAGTCTACCTTTATACAATCTATTTGCCATACATGAGTGATTATGTATGCTGAGAAAATGAGGAGATGGATCGGGATTTTAAAGCACACTGAGCTGTTAACACACAAACTGAACTTCAAGTCGAAGTGCATAATTTTTAAATACTTTCTTCTATCCGTTTTGATACGCAGACACCAGTAAAAGTAAGCTGTTCATAAGCTGATTTCCCTGAAACGTGTAAACACACTGACTTGACTGGCGCTATCAAAACTGTTAAATTCTATTTGAGCATCGCCAGCCTGACACAGCAACACTGTCTCAACCAATGGCTTGAATTGGGGGCAGGGCTACGCGTATGGTCAACCAATGACAAATGGAAATAGTATTTGAGAAACTAGTTTAACAGTAATTATTTTTGCAACTAGTTAATGCAAGTAGTTAGTAGTTATTGTTGCGAATATGTGATTGGGAATATGTTTAGTGTAAAAATTAGTAAGAAAAGTAAGAAACTAAGAAAATGTCATTTACTGTATATAACACGTCATTAATATTTCATGACTTTAACTTTTCTTAAGATTAATAAAATTATTACTATTACCTAATTATCTACTATTTACTTGCTTAAAGTAATATATATATATATATATAAATATATATAAAACTATTTAAAAGCTGATTATAAATATAAAAAAAAATAATAAAAATGACAAAATCACATAAAAGTGATTTTGAAAAAATGAAAATGAATGAATGAATAAATAAATAAATATAAATATTAAAATAAATAAATAAACACTAAAATAAAATCTTTATATTTTTATAATACAAATACATTCCAAATAATACAGCCCAAAATAGTATATAAATAATTCTTTAAAAAGCAAACAAACAAAAAACAGGTGGAAAACATACATGAAACACTAAATTATGACTGTTTGGTGAAAATAAAACTATAAATAGAGAAAAAAAAATCACGAGTTAATATACATTTAAATATTTATATTTAATTACTTTTTTTTATCAACATCCTTATTCATATTTGAATATATAGCACATCAACTACTGATCTGCTAAGCATTTTTGTTAATTATTTATTAATCAAAGAACTTCTAAAATGTTTCCAGACTATAATATACCTTTGCATAATTGCAAGATGCTAAAATTAAACTAAAAGTAAAACTCTTCGCAATTACTGGGTCCTACTTTCCACTCAGAGCACCAGCGGGTGCAGCCGTGCACAATATAAGTCCAGATCAAATTGGCATGACATAATTCGACAGAAATGTTTTCGTTAACGAACACTCTTAAGCACTCGCGCACACATACAAACACATCGGCGGTGTGCGAGCGTGTGCAAGAGAGCTGGGTGACATTGAGAGGTGCAAGACTGCAGTGCTGATGAGATGAGACGTGATATGCCCTCACCAGCGGTGGCACTTTAATTAAAACCCCCAGCCACAGCTACACCACATCGTTACAGAGAGAAGAGATAGAGACAACAATAACACTCGGAAGAAATGGTGAGAGGCACCGTATTCTTTCTCTCTAATCAGGCAGACGAGGACGAGGTCATTGTGTTCACAGTCCACATGAGTTTGAGCACGCCTTTCACTTCCTGTTCTTATAGAGACGGCAGCGCTGATCCAGGTAATGAACGGCTGGTGGCTTGGCTTGTTAGGCTGGCGAGGATGCCGATGGTTGACGACACCTTGTCTATGGTTATGTATCATTATTAAAAGAAGAGGCCGGAGCTGTGGCCTAGCAGTTGGCCAATGTGTTCCAGCTGTGGTGCTCATGTGGGAAACGGAGGTTCGAGTCTCGCGCATATCATTTAAGGAGTCAAACAGACAAAAAGTTTGACTGCAACTGTGTCATTACATCCTGTTTGGTGATACCATTGATAACGTCCTTGCATGGAAACCAGCACACGTGTCCCGCAGGAACCGGGGGGACTCAGCGGACCACCGCACCCCATGTGTCTGTCATGTATTTTGGGGAGAAATTCAAATTCAATCACGGCAACAATGTCCGTCAATTTCTCGCAGTCCCCTTGCTAAATCCCACCACATCCTAAAAACCCACATTCTGGAGGAAAAAAAGGAAGTTGACAGGAGTAGAGGGAGCGTTGAAGAGAACGAGAATAATTTCCACTCAGTTTAAGTCTGGCTGAGTAAAAACTCCCTTCAGATTACAGAAATAAGGAAAGCTCCCAATTTGTTTATGAACCTCGATAAAATGACACATAGTTAAAGCTGTTTCGTCTTGAAAGCTCCCGAGTGACTCCATCTCAGTTTGAAATATTACAACTGTTTATATTTACTGCGTATCACAAGATTTGATATGTGTAGACAATATTTAAATATTTTAATGTCTCTGTAGGTTTCACATGCATATTCAACTGCACAAAATGACTGGGATGAAAAAAGTGCAAGACAAGACAGCTTAAATGGTACCACTGTACAGTACGGTTAAATGTGTTAACCCAACGTTTTACATGCACTAACAATGAACAATACTGTTAAAGCATTTATAAATCTTGGTAAACATTGCAATTTATGTAAAAAAACATACATTTTTTATGGGCATATGTTAATGCATTATGAACAAATACGATTAACAAAATATACTGATGTAAAAATATTGAAAAAAAAATACTTCAACTTAAATGTTTTTTATTTGATTTAGTTGTCAAGGCATATTGTTATGTTAAAGTTTTTCATCTAATATTTATATTTTATTTTGTATTAGCTTTATTTCAATGAATGAAAATCATGTTTAACAGTTATAAATAGCTCAAACAGCAAAACATGATACTAATATACACATATATATAGCATTAACCAATATTATCAAATGTGGAAATACTTAACAATAAGTCTACATTTGTTTGCATACGTTAATATAGTAAACAACTATTTTATCCATTGCAAATTTGACAGCATTTATTAATTGTGTGTGTGTGTATGTGTGTGTATACATACACACACACACACACACACACACATACTATTTATCATTGCTAATTAATTTTAATTCATAATACATTAATGCTAATTTATAAAACTTTAAATGTTCCAAATGTATTTGTAGAAACTGATATTGATCTAGAATAATAAATACTGTATGATTCCTAATGCATTATACCTAATTTAACCTTTAGCCTATTGTGAAGTGTTACCATAACTGCTGTAAAGATTACGGTTTATTGTTATTTCACAATACTTAATTCAATAACTAATGTAATTTACAGAACCTGATCATAAATAGTCTTGTAGCCTATAATCCTGTGCATTTGGTTTTGATCTTCCAGCACCCGTTAGATCATTTTCCTTTCTTCCTGAACCTGCATCAATTATTCAGTCTGACAGCACACACAACGACACCTAACCCATTTTTTTTTCCTATTATCCTTTGAATTCTCATTCAAGTTTGTTTAAGGTTTAGAAAAACATACTAGAGAGCAAACACACTTCCATCTCCTAGATGACAGAAACTGGGAAAACATGGTAAACCAGAACAGACTAAAGCATGCCTGGCCTTTTCCTCCTCCTTCAAACACAGCATGATGGGTTCTCTGAGATTGCTTGTCAGTCTTAAAGGACACACACACTTTACAATCAGTGCGACACCTAAACCCGCAGGCACACGGACAGCTAGGGAGAATGAAGAAAACAGAAAGCAAGAAAATGAAGAGTAGATGTGATAATGATATGAACTTGGCAAAGAATGAAAGAGGAAAAGAAACGGAATCAATGCTTTAGCCCGGTGGGGTGTTGGTGGGAGGCCGTATCATGAATGAAGAGTGATGGGCAGTGGGGGAAGGAGGAAAGGCCAGAGTTCATCTAAATTGTGGGGAGATTGGAGCAAGCAAAGAAAAACTGAGCGCAGAAGCCAAGCACGGCCAATGAGTGACGGGGTCTAATAAGACGTGTGACCTATCGATCGCCCGCAGAGAGAGAAAACAGCAAAGCCTGATGGGCTTCCTGCCGCCACAGACACAGAGCGGGATCACAATAACTTACAAAGCACACACAGACACCGCACACCAAACTGTCACAAACACATCCACTTCCTGACAGCGCTCCGCTAACAAAGACAACCGAACAGAGCGGCCAATTTCGGCTAATGCAGAGAGCCAGCAAAAGAAGTCTTTTGTTAGAGGTGCTTTACTTTGACAAGAAAAGCCTTGAGCCAACTGACAGATCTCACACGAGCAGACGATAGTCTGGGATTGCAAAGTGAAGATGGAAAGGCTTCATCTAAGCTTTATCTGTAAGCTAAGCTGTATATCTCATGTCTGCCCTTGTGCTGTAAAGGCATGAGGAATAGCAACATTATGCTGATGAAATAACAGTTTAGACCCGCTTGGTTAAACTGGTGACCAACACTATTTGAACAATTCTTGAAACTTGGTATAACACTTCCGGTGTCTATTTGCCTCTTTAAGATGAATCGCTTGATGTATTCCCCAATTGTAAGTCACTTTGGATAAAAGCGCCTGCTAAATGAATAAATGTAAATGTAAGTACCTATACTATATACAGGGAAAAACTGTAAAAGATCTAACCAGACATTTCATGTAATTTTACAGTAAAATGCTGTTAATTGTACAGTTTTTAGAAGTATAAAAGAAGAGATCAACGTATAATCAACAGTCAAAAACTTTAAACTGATATTCCCAGAATTCCCTGTGTGCCACTCCACATTTGAAAGTGTTTTGTTTAAATTATTATTATCCTTGATAGTTTTTGTTATCAGTTATGTACATTAGGTAGTTTTTGTTATCAGTTATGCACATTAGAGTTTTATGTTACATCTTCTGTAGTTTAATGAATTTGCATTATTTAAGTGTTTGCATGAATGACTCTGTGCACCTTCTGTATACATCAGCTTGTGGAAAAGCTAACTGTGATTAACTTTGATTCTTCATGCGGATTTCTCTTTTCCCACCTGCACTATTATGGTGGTTGTCAGTATATGTTACAGGTACAAAAGAGATTATAGTTGCAGTGTGCCTAGTTGAATTTACTGGTTTGCATTCTTTCTTTCTTTTTTTTTTTTTTTTGTAAATTACAGTTTTATAATGTAAAATGTACAGTTTATTCTATGGGTTTACAGTTTTTCTGTATTTTATTTTTTTTTTACAAAATTATTCTAGCAACCACAGCGGCCAAAATAATTTAGTAAAATCTATGGAATTGTTTTTACAGTGCAAATAGCTATATTACATGCTAGATTTAAGTGTGTATATGAATTTTGTAATGTGTTTCTTAAATTTGTTGATACATAAAATATCTACAACAAATTAAGTCCATACAAATATAAATACTAGTTAAACAATGATTATAAAAATATTTCAATATTATTCATATAATAATATAGAATTTAATTATAAATTATAATTATTATAAAATATAAATACTAAATGTATAATATAAAATATAACAAATATAATATAATTTATGAACAAATAAATAATACATGCATGCTGAACATACAGAATGTCACTTAAGTTTTATCTTGGACATTTTCAACCTTAAGTTAGCCAGGATGCAAATATATGATACCATATGAACATGGCACCTCCCACGGAGACATGCACATTCACATTCATACATAAACCTTTACTTCTAAGCAAACAATGTGAATCAAATGTCACATGATAATGACAGTTTAACTCACATTTGTGTAATACACTGTTAATGCCAAATAGCACTGCCATTGTATTTCTTTATACGTCATCTGAGCCTCGGACAACAGATATAAAGTAAGAACATCCTACATCGGACTCTGTGTAACACATATCTGGGCAAAAATCAGAGCACATATTACGAGACTACAGTATTTCCCTGTGGGCCAGACAGGTTAATGGCTTTCTCTAAAGAAGATGATTCCTAGAACACATATGGTGTGCACACACACCCAACACACCTCCAAAATGCAGATTTTCCACTTGCACCTCATTAAGCGCCTCTCATTTAGAGTAAAGAGCATTTTTCATAGCAAACACTCTGTCGCTCATGGCTACACCATCTGAAAGGGAACAAACACTCCAAGATGATTGCACACACTCGCACCGCCAACACCCTACGAGAGCTCTAGAACAGACCTGGCGCGTCGCACTCCACAGTGAGGTGCCGGGCTCCGGGCTCCGGGCAGGACTGACCCCGTGGTCCCCCTGCTACGGCGGGAGCCACTCAACAGCCTTTTAGAGCCAACGTGCACCTGCGGCTACTTACTGTTTAATCTCTGTAAAATACCCAGGAGCTTTACAACACTGCTGAGCGAGGGAGAAACTGCGTGTGTGTGTGTGAGATTCCCGTAGACAGTCAGTCTATGTTGGCCAGCTCTCTGATTGATTTAGGCTGGGATGTCTAAACCTAGTTTCATGTCTAAAGAGATCGATGTTGGCTGCCCTTGATGGGCTATGATCGAGAGCACACCTCTAACAGATGTGGGGCAATTAGCCCATAAGAACCCGGCGGAAGAGGAGGAGGGACGGGAAAATCGATGAATGAATGACAGTCGGACAGCGCGTGAACAAAATATTTGTTAGTTTAGCGTTTAACGCCAGGCGTAAACACGCTCGCAAATGCGCACCGTTGGGAAAGTGTACTGTAATGTAATGCTGAATGATAGATAACATGCAGTCTTTGAGAAAGGAACGGCACTTGTCCCAATGCCAGCGATAACTGCTTCGTTTATGGCTCCATGGCTGCCTAATGAATTATTGAGAGAGTGCTTGGTATTCAGCAAAAGGAGCTGGCAAGGGAATCAGTGTCAACTCTCGCTCTCTATTTGTCTTTCGCTCTCTTGCTTTATAACACACAGCTCACTAACTCCCCCCCCCATCCATTTAATATTCAAATTAGAGTGATTTGCATTGATGCTGTAATCTGTTAGTGCCAAAAACGCCATTAATGAGTCCTGATGGCCGACGGGCTAGAAAACAGCCGCCGCCCTCTTTTTTGCTCCGGTCTGGACGTGAAAATCGCATCACTCTCTCTTCCTTTCCTCTGTGTGATGGATGGATGGACGAGCCGAGCCGATGTCAGCCTGCTTCTCTGACACCTGTCATATCACACCACATGTGCTGCAGCTAATGGTGTGCTTCCGTACGGAAAAGTCCACAGTGGGATAACAAGCAGGCCTGAGACGAGAAGTCGCTGTCTCTCTCTGTATCTCGCTGTAATCGCCGTTTCTCTCCCGGGTGAGACAAGGGCAGGGATGGGTTTCTACAGCAGACGCGCAGATGAAGTCATTTAGATGAGATCGCTGTCATGTATGTGAGAGAGAGGACGCAGGCAGCTGGAAGTGTCGGACTTGAAATGCAGGTCATCGGTTTGTGGCATTGCACTCTAAATGGCATTTTTGTGCCCTTAAAAGTCACAGTGGGAAGGACGCGTTACTCTTAGGGTTGTTCCAAGTGAAAGTGAGCTGAATCACTTTGAAAAGCCGCTGGTGTAATGCACAAACAGAAAGAAGTTTTGCTGTTTTTTAAATTTAATTTGTACTTTTTCAACAAAAAAATGTGCCAAAAAATCTTTCAGTAATCTTTCAGATTTCTTTGCCCATTTTTGATTGATAATTAAATAAAATAAATAAGACTGGTGTAGGGAAAAGAAAAAAAAAATCACCTTGCCTCAGGGCCTCCGTAGACTGAAAGCTGCTGGGAAATCTCTGCAGCATGGTTCAAGACACGACGGAAAAATAAAATAGTCAGGGGATGCAAAGACAGAGGGATGAGTTATAGTAGCTGTGCAGCCAAAAAAACATGCTAAATCAGATGATAAATGACACACTATTTTGGTGGCAGGATTTATGTACTGTCAACATTACCTAAGCTATTAGTGGCCGCAATTATTCTGTGTTTTTAGGAGAGGGAGAGATACACAGAAATGCACTATAGCGAAAGAGAAACTGACACAGCAGGACCATCACTCCCTGTAGGTTTAAATGCATGCACCTCGCTTTTTAAGTGCCAATAAATTATACATGAGGACTGCGAAGATAATAATTATTAACATTCCCAGTGCAGGGGGGGAAAAAAAGTAAATGCAACAGAGGAAAAATAGCGGCACATATTTAAAATGCTCAGACAACGGTATAAACACAATTAGTAACCAACTAAAAAACAAATCAGTGTTACAATCAATATCGATATAGTGTATGCAGTGTATAGTGCATACACATACACATACACACACACAAATATACTGTATTTTAAATGTTCTTTTGAATTTAAAAATGTATAAGTTTCCACAAAAATATTAAGCAGAACTATTTTCAATATTGATAATAATCAGAAATGTTTCTTGAGCAGCAAATCATCATATTAGAATGATTTCTAAAGGATCATGTGACACTGAAAACTGGAGTAATGATGCTGAAAATTCAGCTTTGAAAAAAAACATGAAAGAAATTTAGTTTTAATTATATTAAACTGTCGTGATAATATTTCACGATATTACTGCTTTTACTGTATTTCTGATCAAATAATTGCAGCCTTGGTGAACATAAGAACCTATACATAATTTAAAATTCCAACTTTAACATTTCAAATTTCACCAGTTTTTAGATTCTAAATGAATAGTATTTATTTATTTATTTATCAACTGCTGATTTAGTCTCAGCCTCAGACAGCACACTGCCTAATGAATACTGCACACAAAAATGGACAGCGCTCCCAGAAATCACCAGTTCCAATCTGATTGGCATACAAGTATTTTTTATCAGTCTGCCTGGAAACAAAATTGTGTTAACAACGTACTAGGTTGATACAATGAGTACTTTTGAAGAAGAACCAATCAAGCCAAACTGTGAAAAAGTCTATTCAGAAGAGAAAGAGAGAGAGAACTCTACATCTCACCTGCCTAATTGTGATTAATACAGATTACTGAGCCACTCGTGGGACATTTGCATTCACTGCACATATCAGAGGGGAGGAAATCGGAGAACGAGAGCAGGAGATGTCGACGTATCCGTGACCTCCACTCTAAGCAAGGTCATGTAAATGAAGGCTTTAACTGACAGAGAGATGCAGACTCTGGCCTGAGGGGAATGTTTGATGTGGCTTGTGTCATTCAGAGGAGACGCTGCACTGTGAAGCTCACACGATCATTCCCCTTGGATGGGCTCGGTCTCAAGGTTACTGTGTTCAAATGCTGCTAAATAATGGAATGTGTTCAAAGTTCGATTCGAGTCAACACAGACGTGCTTCTTCCTCACAGAGCTCTGGGACTCAAACACACGCAGAAGTACAAATGCTTTAGAGGTAGATCTGTCTCAGTCATTGAAATATGTTCTGAGCTTTATATGCTTTGGTCTGCTGGTTTTCAATGAAGGCTCACCTGCACTCTCATCCTACGGATGAGCAAAAAACAAAACAACGAAGATAGTGGTGATCTTCCTCTATTTTGGTGTGTTCTTCTTTCAGACAGAGAAAATCTCTCTTTCCAGTGAGATGGACCAGATGAATCAATATGTGCCATGTCCATTGCCTGCCATAAATCTTCATCTGTTTCTCTCAAGAAAGAAAGAGAGAGAGACAAAAAAAAGATCCAAAGAAAGAGAGAAACCAACCCACCATGGAGGACCTACATGAGTCCTGTCATTTAACTTTAATTGATTCAAATTATGATACTAATAAAATTAGTTGACCTTGCTTTATATATATAAAAAAACCGTAACACTGGAACATTAATTCACCCCTATATTCTCTTTTAAAATACTGATGAAGAAAAAAAAGCACACTAAGTTACACCAGCTATACTAAAATGACAAAAAATGGTAATGTGTTTAAGAGGTAAATAAAAAAGCACACTAAGTTACACCAGCTATACTAAAATGACATAAAATGGTAATATGTTTAGAGGTAAATTAAACCAGATCACAACACAATGATTTCATCACGTCCTGGGCTGTCGAAACTGAATCATAAAGTAAAATGTGTTGCTATCTGGTCTTAAAAACCGAGCATACTGTGGCAGGATACAAATCCACTGTGACTGATAAAAAGCCGGAAACCACAAATACAAATGACTCCAAAATGAGCACAGAAAATAATGGCGGCCACAAGAAAAACACATTTGTACAAATAAAAATGAGACCAAACTGCATTTCCTGACTGAATGCATAAAATATGAAGAAATTCATAAATGCTAATCAATAAAATTTCACAGATACACTTCAATCTGACAGTATGCAAAACCACCGATCTGTCTGATCCCCAAAGGATGGAAAATTATTCAACTTTTATTATATTAGAGGAACACAAGTGCAAGAAATATAGAAAGAAAAAGGAAAGAGAAAAGAAGCAAGAAAGTGGGAAAAAAATGGGTGGAGGGGATCTTAAATCAGCCTAAGGTGGCTTGCTAGTCTTAGCTGCACAATCCTTCAAAAACCAGACCAGCCTAACTAGCTTGGATACCTGTTTTTTTTTTCTCTCTCAGCAGGTCGAATTACTCTCTTTCTACTATTCACATTTTGAATCATTATAGTTTGTATTCACTCGCTAATAATTCATCTCAAACTGCTCTTTATTATAACAATAGTCTGCTACTGATACGGTCATGAAAATGTACTATTATTTGCTGTGATAATAGAGAAGAATGAATCTGGAACAGAGAAGAAAAACAGAAAGAGAGAGAGTCTAGTGACATTCACGAGACAGATATATGTGGTTGAAACTTCAAACTCGTGCATTTAACTGCAGGTTTGTAGAAGAGCTTGTTTTTCCTCTGCTATCTGCATAGATAAGAAGCGATGTGAGCTTGCCCTGGGAGGATAGCATGTTTCAGATGTCTACTCCTGCCCATATCTACTTTTTACAGCTGCAGAGTCGCTGGTCTCAGCCTGTTACGAGGCTTGCTGTTATTCTTCCTGTCTGGCTGAAAAATAAAGGTCAATTTCTTGCTAAGCCACTGGTCCGGCCAAAAACCTTGAGTGATCGATTTGACTCATTGGCCCATGGAGCTTGCTCTTTAAAACGAGGGGGGCGGGGTGTAGCAGCCCTATTTCTGTCTCGTTCAACAGAGATGCCCAACATGAGATATTCACATGATGTGCAACACTTGAGGAAAAGATTCATACAGCTTTTCCCATGAGCAGTTTTGAGAGTCTGCGTTGGTACAGAAAAACATTCCAGAAGGGCATTCAGAGCTGAAAATAGCTTGAATCACATTCCATCCCACACTTGTGTCTAGATATATGGAAAAGTAGAGCACAGCATCAGTGCAGTACGGGTTGTGACTCGTACATCAAATATTTTGTGACAGTTCCTAATACAGTTTCCAACCAAGTTACATGCCACAAAGCCACTTTTATACTTTTATCTGGCATTAAAAGACACAGTTCACCCCAAAATTAAAATTGTCATCATTTACTCTACCTCAAGTTGTTCCAAAGCTCTACGAGTTCCTTTTTTCAGTTCCTTGATGTAAATAAGCTTGATTTCACACCTTATGCTCTTAAATGTGTAATATGTAATTCCTAATGCAACAACAAAAAAGCTGGTAAAATCTGAAGCAGAAAGTCTGTGAAAATGTCAGTGTACACGCTTAAGCTGAATTTGGTTTTCAGTTCACATTTTAATCCTTAATCCGGTTCTGTACACACACAGTTAATTAATTCACGTAAGTGACATTCACATTCTTCAACCGAATTAACTCCAGAAAAATGTAGGTAGTGACTGCATTTACAAAATTCTACATAGTGTACACCAAACTTTTCAAGGATGTATTTAAATACAACAGGGATATACGTCTCTCTTCTATATGCATGGTGCAAGAAAACCACAGGGAACGAGAAGTGAGTCTTGACTCATTCACATTGTTTTAGAACAAAATCACATTTTGTTGATAGAAAACAGCCAACAACAAAAAGCCCTGAATAAATCCAAAGGCTTTATATTAATAAGGCCAAAATATTGCAACTCGCACCTTCCCCATTTATTAACTCCATAAATTGGATTGCTTTATGAGCAAAGCCCAAACAACATGCCTAAAGACGCTTATAATAAGAGGACTTGGCAACACTTCAACAGATCGCTCTGTGATACAACATTCCAAGCATATACAAAAACAATGCCTCTGGTTTAGTTAAAACTGCTTAACATAACAAATCTTTGCTTACTGTAATATTAGTTGGGTCAGAAATAGTGGATACTAAACATGTGAGACACCACAACTTTGCTATGATTACCACAATGTCAGTCATTGCAATTTTGGGAGTGAATCCTGTTACACATTAACAACACTGTTCCAGAACAGTTTAACCGAAATATTCAGATGTGTGCAGCAAATTTTATGGAGGACCGTTTCAATATTGTATAAGGAAATTTTATGGAGGACCGTTTCAAAGACAGTATAAGGGTGACACCAAATAATATTCTTTTTAGCAGCATCATATGACCCCTTTAAACAATAATTTCGAAGATTCACTAATGCACTTAAATTCATTTGTCACTCCTGAAACGTTATACTGATGATAATTATACTGATGAACCATCCACCATTTCTCATGTGAGAAAACCCTGAGAATGTATTGAAAGATCTAGACTGCAGAAAACGTCACAGAGCACACCCTTGTCCTCAGATAAACACCTCAGATTACCTTGAGGACGTGAGATATGACCACAGCCTACTCAAAGAGCTGCTAGACGGATCCACCTGTGTATTAGATGTTTATTCTATTATTTGAAGTGTTAGATCAATCTAGCAGTGCCCCTCCAGAGCCGTAGCACTCTCAGGGATGACAGACTCAGTATTCACTGGACCGTTGTTGAGGGAGTGGAAAAACACACAAAGGGAAGAGGAAAAATATGGGATGTAGTTGAAAGAACTGGGCCATTTCTGTTAGTTCTATGGTTTGTAATTATGTAGGTCATTTTATACCCCAGAGAAAGGAATTTGTAAATCTGACATAATAACACATTTAGCCCCGGTGATGCTACAGAGGAGTTTCTCATCTTGGTTAGCATTGTGCTGATACATCCGAATAAAGCAGCATCTCAGCAGCAGAGAAGTGCAGAACTGGGCCAGGCAGGTGTGTTGAGTAAAAGAAAGAACCAGCAAGGTCTTCTCTCCTTCCCACAGTTCAATGAGTCTCTATGCCGCTAATCAGCTAGGATAAATCAATAAGTGAACGATTAAGCACAACGTGGAATCAAAATTGATCCTTGCTTTCTTAATAAATGCTCCTGGTCTTATTGTGCACTCTTCATCAGTGCAGGTTATTCTACAGTAAAACAAACAAACATTTGTTTTCAAAATCTTTAATAAAAATGTAATAACTCTCTCCGCCTCTGAAATGACTGTTCTGCTGATGTAACTAAAGCTGTGTGGGTATGGAAAAAATGATATTAGCCAACAGCATCATGGTCCATCAATCACAATTCGATCAAACTCCAATGGATACGATTGTATCCTGAATTATTTCCCACTGAAATGTTCTCTTCCACTCAGAAATACTTCACATTACAGAATGACTAAATGTTGCTTTCATGGTGTTTTTAAACATGATGAGTTAGCATAGAGTTCCCAAGCAACGTCTAAAATGAGTTTTTCTTTTTTTTAAACAACAGTAGGTGAACTGAACCTGTAATTGCCATTAATTACGTGTTACAAAATATTTAGCTGTTCTTTACTTTTATGGTGGAATCCTGGAAAAAATATCATGGTTACAAAAAATTAAATTAAATAATAAAATATTGAGCAGCAAAAGTGTGGGATCATATGACACTGAAGCTATGACACATCACATTAAAATTACATTTCAAAATATATTTCAATAGAAAACAATATTTCACAATATTACTGTTTTTACTACTATATAAATGCAGCCTTGGTGAGCAGAGATATATGAAAAACTAGAGCAGAGCAACATTGCAGTACAGTTTGTGACTTATACATCAAACATTGTGTGATGGTTGCTAATAAAGTCACCAGCCAAGTGGTGTTTCATCTATACGCCAAAGCCACTTTTTACTTTCATTTGGCATTTGATGAGAATTAATTTTGGACCGCGATCTCAAGTATTCATTTCCAGCGTGAGTTAAATCTATGAGCGCTTGAGTGTCCCAGGCCCTCTATCATTTCATCCCTCTCCATCCATCCCCCCCATCTCTAACTGAGAACTTGTATACAGAACTCTGATCACATTCAGCAAAGTAGCAGGATGAAAAAGCGTCAGATTCTGAAAGACTCTTAGAGTACGCCGTGCAGGAACTCATTCATCAATTATTCACGAACATTCAGAGCTGGGATATCAAAGCTTCCTCCTGGTGTAAACATCCCATGCACTTTGAATAAAAGCAGAAATCAGTGCCCGCGGCTCCAGCCCCTATGTTTTCAAACGACAGAAACAGCAGTCGGTAATCAGATATGACACTTGAACCGCTGCAGATCTCCTGCGTGACTTTGAGAGAGTCTACTGCGTGTGACCTCTGGTGGAGCAGTGAGCAGAGGCAGACAGGTGGAGACAGAGATGCATGGAGATTGTAGTCGTGTGTTGTGCTTGTCCCTGCAGAATGAACCAAGGCTCAAAAGCAGGACCAGTACCGAAGAGCTCTCAGGAGTATCACTAAAAGCTCTAAAAGTGGACAGAAAAAAGTGCACCAGGAGATAAGAGCAAATGGAAGGAGAGCAAAAAGTGAAGGATGCAATAACGTCAGGTTTAGGGAAAGGACGGAGAGAAAGTGGAAGATGAGTGAAAAAATACTTCCTGCAACAACACGCTCAGTTACAAATACTAGTATGCTGCCTACAGAGGGAGCCTTTTTAGGAATCACACAAAGACTGTTGTGAAAGTTAGGCAAAATAATATACATAAAAATACTATTACAAATGTTTATATGAGCAAATATTTGTGTGTGCTATATATTTTTATTTATTTTTTTGCTGTTAGCTTAGCAACATGCTAACATCAAATCAAATTTTTTTTTAGATTTCCATGATTATTGATAATTATAAGATTATGATTACCAAGACTGAATTTATCTGAATAAAAAAAAAGAAATAACTGCTTTCTGATATAATTTAAATTGTAATTTATTTCAGAGATGCAAACACCTGTTTTTTCACGGGGGAAAAAGGTGAAAACATTACGCTGATCGGGGGCATGCGCCACACGGAAAGATATTTGCTTTACATGCTCACTTATATGACACTTGAACCGCTGCAGATCTCCTGCGTGACTTTGAGAGAGTCTACTGCGTGTGACCTCTGGTGGAGCAGTGAGCAGAGGCAGACAGGTGGAGACAGAGATGCATGGAGATTGTAGTCGTGTGTTGTGCTTGTCCCTGCAGAATGAACCAAGGCTCAAAAGCAGGACCAGTACCGAAGAGCTCTCAGGAGTATCACTAAAAGCTCTAAAAGTGGACAGAAAAAAGTGCACCAGGAGATAAGAGCAAATGGAAGGAGAGCAAAAAGTGAAGGATGCAATAACGTCAGGTTTAGGGAAAGGACGGAGAGAAAGTGGAAGATGAGTGAAAAAATACTTCCTGCAACAACACGCTCAGTTACAAATACTAGTATGCTGCCTACAGAGGGAGCCTTTTTAGGAATCACACAAAGACTGTTGTGAAAGTTAGGCAAAATAATATACATAAAAATACTATTACAAATGTTTATATGAGCAAATATTTGTGTGTGCTATATATTTTTATTTATTTTTTTGCTGTTAGCTTAGCAACAGTCTTGCCCGCCATATACCTGTCTGCCATTATCTGACCTATGCCTGTTCTATGACCACGTCTCTGTCTTCTGCTAATAAATAGCTTGCACATGAATCCGCACGTCTCAAGTCTTGTCAGCCCCATAACAGCGATAAACATGATAATCAGAACCAAAACAGATTAAGGGATCTCATTATAATATTACTGCCCCTTAATCTGTAAGTTTCCGCCCACGGCGCCGTCATTTTGATTTTGCAAGCGAAAACGGTGTACCAGCTCTAATGCCATGGCGAAAGTTTGAACAAAGCATGCTAACTGTTCTGTCTTTGGCTGCACAGACGAGCACAGAACACTATTTACAGTCCCAGCCTCAGAGGAGACAACAAAGCAGTGGATTTATTGATTTATTTACTGTATATTGCTGCTGCCACACAGATCTAAAATAAACATGCGATTTATTTCCCAGCTGTTTACCTTCACAGACATAACCGACTGTTTTTGTAACTCATG
>NW_015646289.1:651819-658513 GCF_001515625.1 Sinocyclocheilus rhinocerous | reverse complement strand
AGCTTTGTAGAAATCGCCACGTTTCATAAAGGCGGGGCATAGAGGAGAAACAATAATGTACAGCATGTGGAAAATAATGTGTTTTTTGAACCTTAAACCGCATAAACACAATTACTTAATTACATCAAATACACAAAATAATGTTCTTTTTATCAACGTCATATGACCCCTTTAATACTTTAATTATTAAAATATTTAATATATATATTTTGAATATATTTGGTCAATATATGTGGTAATATATTTGGTGTTATAAAAGATGAAGTGCTATGCAGGCTATTTAAGACAATATTGGCTGATTAGACGGCAATGCTGACCTAAAATTGTAGACGTTTTTGAAGTAAAGAGTAAAGAAAATATGATACAAAACTTATTGAAACAACCAGTTCTTTACCCTTGTAAGATCAGAAGTACCCTTGTAAGACCCCCCTTGCAAGACCCCCCCTATAGGTACCCCTAGGTAGCTAGCAGCTAGCAAAGCACAATGCTGACATCATAAGAGAAGCCAGGCTGCTCTCGGCCAATACAATTCCTCACTTCCAAGCTGTTTGACTTTGAGATAAGTTGTGCGTAATTAATCCATTGATTAACACCAGTATGGGCACTGTAGTATTTGATTATTCTTTCTTACAGCATTAATTAGAAAGTGATAGTACGCTGTGCTGAGAGTGATAAATAGTGTTATTAAAATTTACAAGCGAAAACTGTGTTTTAAGTCCTGATAACCCTTCTTTAAAGCTGGGTCATGAGGAAATAAAATCTAGTATTCCTCCTCATGCATTCAGACTGCATGACAGGCAAATCATAAAACACATGGATTTTAAAAGCCCCTGATTAAATTTTTAATACAACATCAGCTGAGAACAAGCTATGTGGTAAATAAATAGCATCAAAATTTCATGCGCAATAGCAATTCAGGAATGAGCATTCGCTGTGATTTAGGTTTTCAGCTGCTCGGAGGCTCAATTCGGCATCAGACAGCAGAGCGTAAAAAGCATGTCGAAGTGTCCGCTGCCAATTCCACTCCCTGACACACACTCCCTGAATGTGCTAGAACTAAACATCCCTTCAGCACCATTATGCTGTCAAGGCACAGCGTTCCGTCTCTACGTGATGGTTTCTTCTCCTATCGCTTGTTTCCGACATGTATTCAAGTGAGCGTGCCAGCGCTAAAACACCATGAGAATTTCATCTCCAGGATTTCCTTCTCCACCACTAACTAGTCTAACGATGACGGGAAGAAAGTCAGCCTTGATCTACCGGTCTCCTTGGCGTTCTCATTAGCGCTAGAGTTGGTGAAGGCCTGCTGCTGGATCTTTCCATCCCCACACCAGTCGTACTGATTATCCTCGAGGCTACAGATTTCTCTCCTCCAGTCCGTCGTTCTAATTACCCACCAATATTCCACAACGGTGGACGAGCTGATGTGTAAACCACTCTCGTTTTCTGGCTTGCAGTCCTCCCTCTGCAAAGAATAATGATGAGACTTTCCGAAACATCAACTCAGATTTGAAACATACCTGTTGCCTATTTCAGTAAGAGTAGAAAAGTTTTCATTGGTTCAATTTTGATTCAGAGACTCAATTTGACTCCAAAATGATTCTCAATTCAAAATCAATTTTTAGCAGCAGCTGAATTGAATTAACTCAAGATTTTGTTTATGAATAGTTTATTAATAAGTGAATTATTTAAAATTGCAATGATGAATTTTGGTTGATCAATCTAGAGTCATAATGGAAAGAAAGCATCCTTAAAGGAATAGTTCGCCCAAAAATGAAAATTGGCTTAAAATGTACTCACCTTCAGGCCATCCAAGATAAAGATGAGCTTGTTTCTCAATCTGAATAGTTTTGGATAAACTCAGCATTACATCACTTGCCCACCAGTGGATCCTCTGCAGTGAATGGGTGCCGTCAGAATGAGAATCCAACATGCTGATTTATTTCCTCCAGGCTCCTTTTGTCCTTTCACATCAAAAATCATCAACATATTTGTTTAGAACTGTTGGACTTGGACTGTTTCCGCTTGTAAACGTTTTTTTGTTCTGTGCATATTTCCCTCCTGATTCAGTCGTGACAACTTTTTTTTTTTTTTTTTATCTGGAGAAAACAATATTATGGATATGTACTTGATGTAGCCTGATGCAATGGTTTTACATTAAAACATCTTAATGTTGGATTATTGTGATGTTTTTATCAGCTGTTTGGACTCTCATTCTGACGGCACCCATTCACTGCAGAGGATCCATTGGTGAGCAAGTGATGCAATGTTATATTTCTCCAAATCTGTTCTGATGAAGAAACAAACTGATCTACATCTTGGATGGCCTGAGGGCGAGTACAATTTCAGCAAATCTTCATTTTTGTGTGAACTATTAACTATTCCTTTAAATCAATTTTCCTCAAACTCCAGTTCTGACCACACTGTGGTTCCAGCTCTTATGAGATGTTTACATCAAACTGACTTGGTACCATCACTACTAACAAGTCGCATTTAGCTGGGCTGTTAATAGACCACCCCCTGCACTGATAGAGTCCATATATTAGGAATAGACGAGCTTCCTGTGGAGCAAGTAGACAAGCAGAAGTGGATGAGGTAAAACAAACAGGAGAGTAGCTGTCAGAACAGTTTAGTCTTGGCCTCAGATCAATAATCTATTTTCACCCAGCCTGTGATGTCCTGTTTGTCTGGCTTACTCCTGTTTTCAGCTGACCGAGATGGAGAGAAGGCAAACACGTTCAAATGAGGCTCTCATCAAGTGCTAAAAAACCACAATCAACAATAACAAGACAGCCTTTGATACCTCTGCCTTTGATTTTATATATGTATGCACTTAAGTCAACATATATTTGCCATTTTGTTTTAGAAGAGCTAAAAGAACACTAAAATTTCAAGATTTTCATTTTTTTTTTGAAATGCAAAAAAATACCAGCACCCTGCCCGCACCCTGATTGTTTCATTGTGTGAGAACCAGAGGAAATAGAATTTAGATTTCAAATAGCCAGATTCCAGCACATCCAAAATACTTTCCAGTTGCTGGCTTGACTCTTTTAGAGAGCTTTGTTGTGCGCGTTTGAGATCAATATTTGGAGTTCTCCCATTGCAATCGGCTCTAATTGAGATCCGTAACAAAGCAGCGGTGTCTTCTGATCCCGTCACATTAATTTCCTGTCTCTCCATCTGCACAGAGAATTCAAATTACACCTGCTTTCACGTTGCTCTCGCCTTCACCGCCGTGTAATTGTTTCAAGAGCAAAGAGAGCACCTTGAGAGCCGAGGGGAGAGAAAGAAATAACTCAACAAACTTTACACCTCTGATTAGCAGCCAAACCGAGGTAACGAGATTTTTCCTTCTGTGAGGTAAATAAATAAAGCTGTGCGGTGCAATAAACTAATCTCTTTGGGTATGATTGACTACTCATGGACAAATCCCACCGTATATTATGATTTTTTTCCCCTGGTATGTCTTGGCACTTATCTAAAAATATAAAATGAGATGATGAAATATGTGGTGAAATATTATTACAACATATAATATCTGTTTTCTGTTTGAATATATTTAAAATTATTCCTGTGATGCAAAGCTGAATTTTCAGCATCATTACTCCAGTCGTCAGTGTCACATGATCCTTCAGAAATCATTCTTATATGCTGATTTGCTGCTCAAGAAACATTTCCTATTATTATCAATGTTGAAAAACAGTTGTGCTGCTTAATACTTTTGTGGAAACTATCAAAAAGTTTTTTTAAGAGCAATATTTTTACAACTTTATATGTCTTTACTGTCACTTTAGATCAATTTAAAGTATTCTTGTTGAATAAAATAATTATTTTATTAATTCAAAAAGATATAAAAATAAATTTTTATTCACCCCAAACTTTTGAATGATAAGGTACACTCAGACGACATCAAAATTTTTTAGTTAAAAAAGTACATTTAGACAAAAAAAATAAATCTGAACCTCAGAGACTTGGAAATTTTCTTCAGATATAAGAGGTTATTACCATTCTCAATTTCTGGGATAAAAGACAAAGACTGAACTCAACATTTAAAGTCTCAATCTGACAAGCCCTTTGGAAGTAGGACATCAACCTCTCTCTGAAGAAATCTCCATCCAGACATTCACACAAAATAGTTCGTACCAATTCTGAACTTCTCTCCCTCAGGTTTAATAAAGCACTCTCCACAGCCCATCCTCTTCTCCTCAGCCAGAGAGAAAGCGTTTTGGGCGCTGTAATTAACCAGACAAAATCTCTTTCTCTCGCAGGGCTCAGGTGAACGAAAAACATTATGACTAATTACAACATTTGCACAAAGATTGTAGGACACTGATTTGCAGGATTTCTGCCGCATTTGAAAGAAATCGAATCTTTGACGGCATCTGATAAAAAACCCAGTGCACCTTTTGAAGATCAAGAACACTTTCTATAGGTGTAATATCAGAGAGAGCAGTCTACTCCCATGGGGCCATTGAGCATCATCTTCAAACGGACTTCCTAATGACTGTAGAGAGTTCAGTACAGCGAGAGACGTCTGTTGTACCGCTGATCAGTAGCAACATGACTTGGCTCTAATGCGTTATCACAGCCTTGCACGGCGCAAGTCGGTGGGGAGGTAAAATGGAGCTTACACGCAGACGGTTGCTCTTGTTTGAGGGCCTTGTGGCATATTTCTATGAGCCCTGAAAACTACGCTCCAGGCGAAAGGCTGGCGAACGCTAAACCTGCAATCTGAAACACACGATCACGTATTCACCCGCCGTCTTCACAGGCTGAGAAATAGGACAGGAGAGTGAGCAGGTGTGTGCGGTAGAGACGCTCAGAGCATTAGCATTCTCTCTGTTAGGAAGAGAAGAGAAACAGCACTATGAAGCGATAGCCTGGCAATTACACTAGTTTACACACTGCACAGCTCATCAATATATCGGGCAGCCATTAAGAGCTCTTCATCATGGCCAAACACCCACCCACAAAGCGTAAAAACAGACATAAATTTGGTTCCTTTAAATCGTGGAGCTTCCCGCTGATATGACAGGGCTAAAACCTGGATAAGGACCTTGAACAAGTAATGTGTGTGTCAGATAAACTGTTTCTTCTCTCAGATCTAATCAACGATAACACTGATTCTATCAGCCACTCCATAGGGACCGCAGAAATTAGATATGACACTAAAAATGGATACAAACCTTCATGATGCTTCATCTTTCACCACAGTTCTCCCATACCACTCGCACATATACAGTCTACTAACATAGTACATGACCTATTAGGGCCTGGTTACAATCACAAGAGTCAGAATCGTGGTTAGTTGGCATTGAAACATTGCAGTCCACAAGACCCCCATTTCTCAGAAAACACCAGGAGGTCTGCAATTTCAACCGCACTATAACATGCCTTTCCTCAGAGAAATAAACATGCCAGTGGAGAGAATATGGATTCTGATGGCCAGGCTGATACAGGTTATTGTTTTGTCAAACATTCATTGCACAGGTTGAACGTTTTAATAGTCTTCTAAAGAAGCTGAATGAGTTCAAAGGAAGAAAGACTAGTGAATTCAGTTTTAGTTCAGTGATATGGCTAATGGATCATGCTTTGTACCGTAGAAAGACTATTTTCTCTGCTTATTCTCTGACAATAGAGATGTGTCACTTTGCCTAGTTTCTGCAGCTCTTCCTCAGACCGCTGTGCTATTGAGGTCATACTTATATAATATTCTCTTTAGGTTTTCAGAAGATATTAAGGTGAAAGTCAAATCTGGACCGATCACATAAGAGGACTTTGATCACAAGGAAAAATGCAACATCGTGTCAAGCTGGAGGTACATCATCCTGCTTTTGTAACATGAAATGAATGTGAATGGACACTGGGGCTCCAGAAAAACTTCCCAAATTACATATTCCAAGTCTTTTAAAGTAAATACTTCATACTTATATAATATTCTCTTTAGGTTTTCAGAAGATATTAAGGTGAAAGTCAAATCTGGACCGATCACATAAGAGGACTTTGATCACAAGGAAAAATGCAACATCGTGTCAAGCTGGAGGTACATCATCCTGCTTTTGTAACATGAAATGAATGTGAATGGACACTGGGGCTCCAGAAAAACTTCCCAAATTACATATTCCAAGTCTTTTAAAGTAAATACTTTCATTAAATTGATCAAAAGTGACAGTAAATACATTAATAATGTTACAAATGATTTCAATTTCAAATTAATGCTGTTCCTTTGAACCTTCTATTCAAAGGATTCTAAAAAAAAAATAAAAAATAAAAAATGTTTCCTCAAAATATTATGCAAAACTGTTTTTAATACTAATATTAGGAAACATTTCTTGAGCACCAAATCAGAATCTATCTATCTATCTATCTATCTATCTACCTATCTATCTACCTATCTAAGTCAATCTGGACCGATCACATAAGAGGACTTTGATCACAAGGAAAAATGCAACATCGTGTCAAGCTGGAGGTACATCATCCTGCTTTTGTAACATGAAATGAATGTGAATGGACACTGGGGCTCCAGAAAAAGTTCCCAAATTACATATTGTATTGAATTTACAACATTCAAAAACATTGCATATGAAATATGATATGAAAGAACCAAAACATTTTCACAATACTGGTGATTCACTTTAACACACACATACGAGATCTGAGAGCCAGAAACAGCTACCAAAAAAAAAAAAAAGGG
>NW_015646289.1:645369-651752 GCF_001515625.1 Sinocyclocheilus rhinocerous | reverse complement strand
AACCAACCTTCTATTCAAAGGATTCTAAAAAAAAAATAAAAAATAAAAAATGTTTCCTCAAAATATTATGCAAAACTGTTTTTAATACTAATATTAGGAAACATTTCTTGAGCACCAAATCAGAATCTATCTATCTATCTATCTATCTATCTACCTATCTATCTACCTATCTACCTACCTACTTATAGGCCTTAAATAAATCTCATGAAAGCACTAGAATTGAATTTACAACATTCAAAAACATTGCAATAGGTCACTTGATATGAAAGAACCAAAACATTTTTTTCACAATACTGGTGATTCACTTTAACACACAAATACGAGATCAGAGAGCCAGAAACAGCTACCAAAAAAAAAAAAAAGTGGAAAAAATGTAATTTTTTGGGATGAACTACTCGTTTAACAGCATGCCCAGAAAACGAGAGACAGATGACAGGACAGACAGAGAGAGGGATGAAAGGAGGCCACCGAGTGTAAAATGGTGGGAATGAATATAAAGCGAGGGTCAATTTCTCTGCTAATGACTCCTTGATTACATGAGTGCAGTGTTGAATCTTCAAGGGTTTAGAAATCACCTCTCAAATCTGAGGGGAAGGCAAATTACAGAGCAGGACATCTCTCAGCCCATTTCTAGTGATGGAACAAACCGCTTCACAGACGCTCGAGGGAAATATAAAAATTGTGCGTGTGTTTATATCAGTGTGTCTTTGTGGGTGAGAAAGACAACAATCACTGTCCACTTTATTGAGCTTTACTAACCACTCTAGCACTTCACTAACCTTTTGACTTAAAGGCACCAAAAGAAAATACGGATTTATAGCTTTATCAGGCCACGTCAGACTGAGGCTGAGCTGTTAGATGCGCTAAAAACAGCAACATCACCCCGAGTCTAAAGGTCCATCCTCGTGTAAACAGTGTACTCACGGAAAGGCCTCATCTTGAAGTACTAAGGCCGTTACTTTTCATGTTAACCTTGGGAGATATCATCAGGAAACACTGCTAGCTTTCACTGTTATGCTGATGATACTCAGCTCTATATTTCTTCGCGGCCCGGCGAAACATAACAATTTGAAAAACTAACAGAATGCATAGTCGATATAAAAAACTGGATGACGAGTCATTTCTTACTGCTAAATTCTGAAAAAAAAAAACAGAGGTGTTAATTATCGGACCTAAAACCTCCGCATGTAATAACCAAGAACACTGTCTAACACTTGACGTCTGCTCAGTCAATTCTTCGTCATCAGTTAGGAACCTAGGTGTGCTATTTGATAGCAATCTTTCCTTCGAAAGCCACATTTCTAGCATTTGTAAAACTGAATTTTTCCATCTCAAAAATGTATCTAAACTGCTTTAACCTGGCTTACACATAACACATTTCTATTACTCATATCAGTTAAAGGATTGTTAAGCTGCATTAATTAGGTCAGCCGGAACTGGGAACACTTCCAATAACACACAATGTACTTGTTACATCATAAGAAGAATGGCATCTACACTAATAATAGTCTGTTTCTTTCTTATTCCGAGGTCACCGTAGCCACCAGATACAATCCGTATCCAGCCCAGATGGTGGATCGGCACCTAGAGACGACCTCTACAGCCCTACTTAATTTCCAGCGATATCGTCGACTTGATTGCACAGATACTATTTAGACTGAACTGAGCTGGACGATGACCTGCCTTTAACTGAAAATTGAGTGTTTACTATTGTCCTTTTGCATTGACACACTATTTTTCTATTTTGATACTGTAAAGCTGCTTTGATACAATCTGTATTGTTAAAAGTGCTATATATATAAAGGTGACTTGACTTGAAGTATGTGTCGAGAAAGAGAGAGAGAGCAAGAGACGGAAAACGCGAAGGAGAGGATGGGAGAAGAGTAATGATGTGGAGGGCAGGCCAGGCTGTGTTTAATGAGACAGAGGGAGAATGATTCATCCCCATCAGCAGACCAGCCTGCGATTGATGGCCACAGTCAGCCCAGAGCGCTAATGCCCCGAGCCTCCGTACCGCACCGCACTCACCCACACATTTACCACCCCACCTCTTCTTCATTCATTTACTGTACGCTATGAATGCATCTGAGTGTGTTTCCATGTATTTGTGTGTTCAGGTTCGCATGGTTAATTTCATACAGTGAAATTAAATATGGAATAAAAAAAGGCATAAAAATGAAATTCTAAATCAGTGCAGCCTCTATATCGGCCATTGTCATAAAAAAAATCTAAATAAAAATATTAATATTTAATAAATACTTAATAAAAAAAAAGACATTTATTTTATATTTGTTCTTATAAATGTTGAATATTTTTTGTCCATTACTTTTATGCTCAAAATTCATATACAAAATTCCTGTGCTTGTAATTTCTGTATAAATGCATTATGCTGCTTATGTGTATTAAACAGTTTGTTTTCACAGATTTGTGTGCCTAAAATGAAAATATATCAAAAGTCCATTTAATTTAATGGGTTAAATAAATGACCTGCTATATTGCCTAGAAAAGTGCATATTATAATGAAATGCGGAATTAGTGCAGCCTCTAAATCAGCAATTATCATGACAAAGTATATAAAATAGGTTCTAAAAATAATTATTAATATGTAAAATATTTATTTAAAATACAAATAAATTACAATATTTATATTTCATATTTTACTTACAAATTTTGACTTTTCATCATGTTTTTGTATTTATAATTTCATTTACAAAACATTAATTTCTGGACTTGTAATTTCTGTATAAATGCATTTATGCCACATCTGTGCAGAATTTAAATAGTGTAAATCCATGTTTTCATGGATGGAAGAACATGCTATATTTAATGGGTTAAATAAATGTCTTGCTATCTTGCCTTGAAAAACTTTACAGTACATATACTATATATTTACAAGAAAAAATAATAGTTTTACAAGATACAGCTGCTGCCTTTACAGTACAAAAACTGTTATTTGTTACTACTGTTTGAGTCTGTACTATTTCTAGGTCACTAATCAAATAAGCAAGTTTGTGACATTGATCATGTGAATCTTATTGCTTCCACTCAAGCTCAAGATGCTCTTTGGATCAGTCTGAAATCATGCTGGCAAACATGAGCATCAGGTTTTACGTGCATCTCTGCCGTCATTAAAGCAAAAGTGGGCCATTTCTCTCTGACCCCTCATTCTTGTGCTCCCTGCTGAAGGAGAGGTGATCGAGAGAAGTCGTGGAGTCTACCTGCAGGATTAGACAGCATTACACTCTTAATCCTCCTGCCCACGTCCTCACCAAGAGACTGTGTGTGTGTGTGAGTGAGTGAGTGAGTGAGAGAGACAGATATATAGAGAGAGGGGAGAAGGATATGCAAATGATGGTGATATGCTTGCACCAAGGCAGATAACACACGTCTACCGTGTGTGAAGCAGACGGTCGGGAAGACTACACACACACAGACACACACATACACTTAAAACACTACCACACAAACAATTCTGCATGGAAATGGCCCATGATGCAACTGTAGAAATACAGGTCATGAGCCGAATTCATGGTATTACAGGGACATGTATGATCCGTAGAATTCCAGACACTCGTATCAAATGGATTCTCTCTGACAGTTTGATTTCCTGTGTAATACAGAGCACGACTGCTGACGGCTTCGCTCATTAGCATTCCATAACAATAACTCTTTGATCTCTCTGAATGGAAAACACAAGCTCTCAAGATTTCTGTCTAAAGTCAACATGAAAGAGCATTTACAACCCATTTTACTAACATAATGTGATGCACAGTGATTTGTGTGGAAAAAAAAAAGTATGGTGGGACTGTATCCATCAGGAATTAATTGGATCATAAAAAGAGTGTTTCTCTAATCAGTGTCAGCCTAAATTGCACATAACCAGAACTGCTTTATTCCTGCTCAACTGTCAGAAAAAAAAAACTATGTCAGAAAATCTAAAGCTCCAAAAATCAAGTATAATGCTGATTATTATACATGTTTACTTAGCCTATTTCCAGTTTTGTATACCTATTAAAACTTTATGTTAGTTATTTGTTATTTTATATTAGGCATAGCCTGCCCTATAGCATGGTGTATTTTCATTTTTTTTTGTTAATAACTGTTCTATGTTTTATATATAGGCTAAAGTGAGTTTGACGTTGTATTTTGTTGTTGCATTCAAGCAATTGACGCCGAACTGTCGCTAATTCGAAAGTGAAAGTAAAATGCGCACAGCGTTTTTAAGCTATTTAAAAGTGAAGGAAAGTGAGGAAAAGAGGGAAAATTCAAACGAACTAAAAACAAACAATTGCTTTATGCCGAATTGCCGCTATTTGAAAGTGAAAGTAAAATGCGCACGCCGCTTTTACAAGCTATTTAAAAGCGAAGGAAAGCAAGGAAAAGAGGGAACGCCCCTGCCCCCACGGTGATACTGGTATTACTGGTGTTGTCACACGTCGATTAACCGGTGGGAAAATGTACTCACCGTCACAACCCTAATATGTGTACACATACACGCACACATGATGAATAATGATCTTGCTTGTATACATGTGAGTGATTACAGTTGAGACCAGTAGGAAAACACAGATTAAGTAGCATTATAGACATGCTAATAAAAGTATTGTTACATTAAAATGCATAAATACATTTCTTTTTTCCAAACATTTGTCTGCCAGAAACAAAATGTTAATAAATATTAATTAATTTAAAACATGTTTACTTCATTACGTTTTTGTGTACCACTTCTTTTTTAGTCTAATTGAGCATCTGAGCAACTTTGACACTTTGGTTTCCCACCAGTTGCAAATGTAATCAAGAATAAACTACATACTTTTACTGACTTCTTTTAGGAAATGCATGCAATTAGTTTTGCTAGCCAGTCCAAAAAGTAAAATGCATTTACTCATTTAACTGTAAAATACCAATGAGTGGCCCAAAAAGCCTAAAAAGCTATTTTGGTAAGTAAGTAACTAAGTAAGTAAATCAATCAATAGATAAATCAATTTTGCTTTCATGTTGAGTATTTATTTCTTGCTGGTTTTAGAGTTTGCTATTCCACACCTCTGGTTCAAAAGAAGATGCTGGCGCATTGTGTCAAGCAACTGTGCACACACAGGTCTGAGATCAGCCATCACAGAGAGCTGCACTCCTGCATGGAGCCAGTGGGAAGCAGCTCTGCCCAAATCCATGTCTCAGCGAGCTGGACTGCACTTCCTCTAGCTTTGACAGCACTTACCAGCGGGGCGGCTCACAGCGAGGCCGGCGTAACACACACAGCAACTGCGTGGACATAGCAGAACTTGAGTAGATGGTGTGTGCACAGGATGTAATGTGGACAGCGGGGTGTTGAGCCGTCACAATAGCAGAGGAAGAGAGTTTCTTTCAGAGAAACTCACTAGGCTCAGGCCTCTGCTTCTACCCATTGATCTGTCTGAAATTCAAAACTCAGGATCGGGACACAAGCCCCACACACCGGCTCCCGGGAGGACAGAGCGCAGAAAAGAAATTGTCCCCTTCCCCCTCCGCAGCACTTAAAGGATTTTCTTCCTTTTTTGTGTGTGTTGATATTCGATAAGCCCGCGCACCATCTGTGCCCACACCTGCCAGGTTTAAGAGAGTAAGGTGGCGAGAGAGCATATCTGAGATCCACAGGAAACATCACTCTGAAAACAAAGCCCTCGTATCCAGCGAGTTCCTATAGCTGGATGTGCTTATTGAATGCGACGGAGGCATACGACTGGGGGCTTAGCGTGTGAATGAATCTACGGACACACCTGTTAATGCAGTGTGCCAGAACGTGTGTGGATGTTTGCAGGGGCAGGTGTATTGGCGTGTGCTGCTGAGAGAATTGGCAATGAATGGAGTGGATGGCAGATCAATACCAATCTGGAGTCAGCGCAAGGAATGCTAATAGCGCGCTGCTTTAGACGGCACAAGGCCAAGAGCAGTCCCACATTACCTTTGTGCAATCCACATGCTTAATGAGGATAAATTCATGTAAACACATGAACACGCACTTGCAAATTATACACACACGTACTGTACATACATACTGTATATGCATGTATGTACAGTATATATTAGTTATTTTAGTATCATCAAAATACTATTATAGTTTTTATTAATATTTTGAATTAGTTTACATTTTAATGTAAAAATAAATTTGTTGTGTTTTTGTAATTTTAGTAGTTTTGTATATATATATATATATATATACTGAAGAGTTTTTATTAATTTTATTACAGTTCTAGTTATTTTAGTACAGATAAACTAAGATGAAGAAATGTTTCCTTGACAACTAGCTGAATCAAAATGTTTTAGATTTTATTTCAGTAAATATTTGAAGCAACATTTCTTTTTGTTGTTTTAATTTTAGTTTTAATTAATTATAATGACCCTGA
>NW_015646289.1:627586-645276 GCF_001515625.1 Sinocyclocheilus rhinocerous | reverse complement strand
GCTGTGTGTACATTAATGAGGAAAAAAAATTAACTTAAATGATTTTAGCAAATGGCTGCAATATAACAAAGAGTGAAAAATTTAAGGGGGTCTGAATACTTTCCGTACCCACTGTATATATACATACACACATAAAGATTTGAAAAGATTTTTTGATGGACATTTACTTTTGGTTAGTTCCTCACTATAATTATATACAGGCCATTTTTATTTATTAATATAATGACATAATGCAGCTACGCCTAAGAAAATCTCCAGCAAATGCATCTGAGCGAGCATATGATCGCGAGTGCGAGCGAAATGACAGATGCGCTCAGTGTTGAGAGGTGGCGTCACTGGGTGATCAAGAATGATGGATGAAAACGCCACACTGCCCTCTCGTCTCCAAGCCTCTTTGCCCATTTAACTGACTGCTGTTCTTCAGAGCCAAACACACACAGATGCAAGGGGCTGGATTTCATGCTGTTATCGTCCCCAAGGCAAGGTCACATTGCCGTCGCCCCTCTCCCCATCATTGGCGTCTGCTCAGATAATAGCTCAATACACAATTTTACACAGATCTCCTTTCTCAGGCATCTGTCTCCCGAAAACACACACACAAACACATGTATACACAGGGACGCAAGACTCTGAGGCATAAACTGTCTCTCATGTCAATCTCTTTTATGACAAACGGCCTAAAATCTATTTCCCGAATTTCACACTTCACATTCACACATCCTTTCTCATCCGCGTGACCTTTCTCGCAAGCCGCTCAATCCTTCTGACAGTCAAACCCAAATCTTGCACGCATCAAAGCCGCATAAGGATGTCGATCTCGGGAAGTGGAGGGCAAACAAGCGTTAGTGACTAACCCCCTCCCGCGACTCCCAAAGACAGGGTGGGAACGGCTTCGGCTGAGTGTCATTTTCACCTGCGCTTGCGTTCAGGTGTGTCTTCTCGAGTTTAGGTTCAGGTGAGCTTGGCGTTTGCTCGCGTCTGGGTGAGGAGACGTGCCGCTGACAGCTGGCTCTAACCGAAGTTCTCGCTCTCATTGTAGAGAGCGATCTTTAGGTCGATGTGCACTGACAGCCAAGCTGTCACACGGCGTCATGGGCGCCAAGAGGCTTTCCTTACGCAGGCGTGACAGCGCTAGCTACCTGAATAGCCACACAAAAAGCTTAATGAGTGTTGGCCAGGGGGCTTCGTTCCTCTTGGCACCAGGGGACCGCTGTGCTACTGAGTCTCGCGGCCCCGAGAGACTCAGTATATCTGGAACACAGCGAGAGTTTAATATATGACAATGAGCAATCGCACCACCCAGATTACATCACCCGCAACAGCACAGGGGACAGGAGGAGAGAGATTAGGTGAAGGAGACAGAGGGTCCATGGGACACGGGGAGGTGTAGAAATGCTGGTTTGTGAGACGCATAGCTGGTTCACATGCGGCAGCAGCGCTCGAGCGATAAGCCAGGGTAGTGATGCGTGAAACTAGCCAGCTTGCCAGACAGTCAAACCCACACACACACACACAGACACAATCAGCGGCCAAATTACTGCAGAGAAAATGAATACCTCCATCCATCCATAACAACAGGCCAGGCCCACTAAACACACATACTTAAACACACACACTCATAGCACACTAATATCGACATGCCTAATCAAATAAACACACACTAGGGCTGGACGGTATGCCGTTTATGCCATGAGACACTACAAATGTACCAGTTGGTAAAGGTTTTGCTATACTGTTAATATCGCAGTAGATATATTAGTGCGGATGTTAGTGAGATGGGCTAATTTATGCTATTTGCATGTGATACTTAGGATGATTGAGAAACAATGTGAATATACACAGCCAGACATGTCACAACAAGGCAAGAAGAAGATAATTAAGCACAACTAAAATATAATTCCATTTTATGTATTTTACAATACCAAGTCAAAACTGTCTGTTTTAGTTTTTGTTTTACTGCAGAATCTTTTAGTTTAACTCAAGTGTTATATAATGTGAATCTGTTTTAGCACTGTTGACATTTTATTAAATTACATGAATAATCATTTGGTTCGTGTCTATCAATTTCCAAATAAAATAGAAAGCAATCAAATAAGAAAAAACTCACAAAACAGGCATTACCTTATGCAAGTAGTACCTTGTATAAAGCATTGCTATAAGAAAAAGTAACACGCAAAAAAGTCCGTCTGAGAGTTTTTCTTTTAAATGAGCATTTTTATCAGGCTTCTATGAAAATATCATTGGACATTTTCGAAAATTAGCCATTTAATAACTGACTAATAACCTTTTCATTGCCATTAGAGTGAAATGACTTAACCTAAACATTGGAGCCTGTCAAAAATGCTCATTTAAAAGAAAAAGAAAAAATCTCAGACGGACTTCGAGGTTTTTGCATCTGAAGTCTTTACACACACAAACACACACACACACACACAGGATTGCTCATATCACCCAATCTTAACACACACAAATACTCTCAAACACAAACATTTCCCTTTCTTTTCTGCACATCTGTGAAAGTGCTGCACACATGGAGGAGATGACAGGTGAACCAATGATGGGTTTAAACACTCAAATCTCGAGATTGTCTCTCCAAGGCCTCACCATGCTAATTTTTCCCTCATTCATCTGGCTGTAACAGCACCTGATTACAGCAGAACAAATGCTGTTTACAGCAGTTGGCCGTGTCTGCTGTGTGTCACAAAGGGATATTAGGCGGTTGAGTTTAACTGAGCTAATTATTCAACTGTCGAGTCACCTCACTTGACTGTGAATTCCACATATGAATCAACTGCACATTTACAATGTGCCATTAAGTGGGCAGAGGGAGCGTTTCATATGGCATTTTCAGCCATTTAATATTCAAGTGTTAGAGACTAATCACATATTTTTATTGTGACTATTGAAGTACATAATGTGTGTGTGTTGACAGGCTCTAAACAGATTTGCCTTACAATAGTTTACGTAATACTGAACACTCTCAATACTTATATCAAAGGCTCTTGATTTCACTTCGTCTAGTTCATGATAACACAAACTGAAGAGAAGAACAGAGAAAAAAATACAAGGAACAAAAAAGACAATACCAAAAAAATGAAGCGACACAAATTGAAATGGAAATATAAAGTGTGTCAAGACAAAATAAGAAAAGAGAAGACCAGTTGATTTCAAAATGACACAAGAGAAAAATACAAGGTAAATGAGACAAGAGAAGAGACAAAATGAGACAAACCAAGACAAGACAAATGAAAAAGTGAAGAAGCACGTTTCAAAATGAGTAAACAACATGAGACAAAATAAAGCAAGACAGAAAAGAAGACAATAAAAATTTGACAGGAGAACAGAAAAGACAAGTCCAGAGAAAGAAGAGATGAGACAAATTAAAATGAGTCAAAGAAAGAAAAGGTTAGACAAGACAAAATGTGAAAAGAGGCCAGTTGAGACAAAATAAGACAAGAGGAGACACTATATGAGACAAATCAAGATGAGACAAAAAGAAACAAGAGAAGAGACATGTTGGCAACGTGATACAAAATGAAGCAAGTCTAGACCATACAGGAAGAAAAAAAAAGGACAAGTGAAGATATGAGACAAACTGAGCTGAGAAGAGGCATGTTGAAAAAGAAAGTTGCATCAAGTTTTGAGATAAAACATGAGAAAATGAGATGAGACGAGACAGGAAATGGGACAAGAAAAGAGACAAGAAGAGAAAGTACAAGAAGGGAAAAGATGAGAAGAAATGCACACACAAAATCACATTCTCCCCCTCTCCCTCTCGTTCTCAGTTTCAGTTTAATGTGCTTTATTGGCATGATAAGTAATTGTGCATTGGTATTGCCAAAGCATTAGCAGCTTAGCTGCATATCTGCATTCTCCCTTTCTGCTGCTGATGCAGGGATGCTGGGACGTCTGATTTACAACACCGCTTGTCCTCCATCCAGCCAGACAGCTCCACAGAGACACGGGAGGCTGGATTCAATCTCCCAATGACCTTCATTGTGAAGGACAGAGTGCTAGAGAGGTGTAAAGAGGCAAAATGCATAATCTAAAAAAAACAACAACAAATGCTTTCAAGTGTGATCGTGCCGTCCTCACAGATCGGCCCAAAAGCGTTAGGAACCCAAGTAGATCAGTCATCCCCTCACTAAAACAACTCCGCTCTGGCTCAAACCAAATGAAAGAGCAGCGGAAGTTAATAGAAAGTGTTGAAAAATGAGTAAATGTGTGAAGAGGTGACAGAGTGAAGGAGTGAGGCTGCAAAAACAGCATGTGCCATGGAGGAGCTGAGGGAGAACTAGCTACAGAGGATGTGATTAAGTTGTAAATACTGTCAGCATAAAGGTCAATCACTGAGTTTACAACCGTTGGCTGATCGAGAAAGAGGCTGATATGAGAAAGAGACGGAGCGAGCGAGAAACACCGAGGGAGTGAATGAGAAAACGAGAGAAGACGTGTGGGCTTCGTGTTGCTGAGATGGAAATCAAGCAGCACCCACATCACACAGAGCTTTACAACCATCTGCTCACACACATGCTTAATAGCGCACCCATGACACACACGCACACACATCCTTTTCAAGAGCTCCGCATGCAAGCCCACAGGGACTTTATCATGCTGCCCCCATTAGGGATGTGCAAAACGACGTATTTTCATAAACCACTATTCTGCAGGTTGTCTAAACGACGTGATGACCTTAAGGAAGCTCTGTATAATTATGCTGATTTAAAGGCGTTCACACAAGTGTTCTAGTGTTCAAAAACAGCTGGACAGAGTGCAAGTGAATGGAACAGCTGTCTCAATACGTGTTTTTCAAAGTTTTTTGACTATACTTAATATCAAAGTTAAAAATGCAACTGTTATTTGTATGCACTGGACAAATAAATAAATAAAAATAGTTACTAACAGCAAAAAGACAACCGTTCAAAAGCTTGGGTTCAGTAAGATTGTTTAATATTCTTGAAATTTGTTGCTCATGCTCACTAAGGCTGCATTTATTTGATCAAAAATACAGTACAAACAGTTATACTGTGAAATATTATTATAATTTAAAATAACTGTTTTCTATTTAAATATACTTTAAAATGTAACTTATACCTATGATGGCAAAGCTGAATTTTCAGCAGCCATTACTAGAGTCTTCCGCGTCACACAATCCTTCAGAAATGATTCTAATATGCTGATTTGTTAGTCAAGAAACATTATGATGAAAACGGCTTCATATTTTCTGTGGAAACCCTTGATACATATCTAATTATATTTTAAATATACTGTGAAATATTATTATAATTTAAAATAACTGTTTTCTATTTAAATATACTTTAAAATGTAACTTATACCTATGATGGCAAAGCTGAATTTTCAGCAGCCATTACTAGAGTCTTCCGCGTCACACAAGCCTTCAGAAATGATTCTAATATGCTGATTTGTTAGTCAAGAAACATTATGATGAAAACGGCTTCATATTTTCTGTGGAAACTTGATACATATCTAATTATATTTTAAAAGAACTGCATTTATTTGAAACATATTTTTTTCTTTAGTAACATTATACTAACAGGAAAAACTTACTCACCCCAATGTCATAGAGACAGAATTTATAATATTTTTGTAAATAGTTTATTATAATAATGGGAAAATTACCTACAGTGGCTGGTTTGAGGTTCGAAAGCAATGTTTTTATTAGACAAGTAGTGTTTTAATAGCTAAAGAAATGTTTCCTTAAAGAGAATGAATTAAAGGACAACTTTTGACTGCACAGCATGCTGACATCTTTCTAAAATCCTCTTAGCAAAAATGTTTCTCCTAATTTAACCCATTAGCACCTTAAATCTAAAACTTGAAATTTAAATTAAAAAAAGGATCTGACAAATTGTCCTAATAATCTATCCTGACTCATCCCAATCCCTCTACACACACACCGTCACACACACTCTGACTCAATTTCACCCATTCTGCATCATACAAACACCATGAAAGAATGTTTACAACCAGCATATGTAGATTAGATCTCATTCCTGAACCACATGTGTTGGCTGATGATTTTCTGCTACAGTGACACGTGACAAGCACAATAGAAAGAGCAGAGTGGAACAAACACTAAAGAGCGTCTCGATTTTCACACATCTGTGTCAACACAAAAGCCCTGGAAGCGCTGATGCTGTGCTCTAGGTGTAAAAGTGCTTTGTCTCGCCCACCTGCGCTGCTGGTGCCTGCTTGAGTTCGCATGCAGTATCTCAAGTCTCCAGCAGGAGGGGATGGTGTCTGAGTAACGGAGAGCAGAGAGAGCGGGAGGATGTCAAACGGAGCTGGAAACCAGAGGAGGGAAAATGACAGGATATATTTTTGCTCTAGAATTCTGATTTTTCTGATGGCTTTGGTGGGGGGTGAGCTTTTTAGAGGCTCAGGCGAGCAGGGAGGTCTGTCGACCGCCAGGCGTGCAGCTGACTGCAGGAGTCTTGTACGCTGTCTCCTCTCCTCTTTTCTCCTCTCCACAAGCCTCCCAGCATGCCCTGCTTGTGTGCATGGCCTCAGGCAAACAAGATGACCAGAAATGACGGCGGAGACCATTCAGATGCACACATACACATCTTATCTACACATCAGTTGTAGGTATGCATATTTACATACGTTAGATATTATATTTAACAGCACAAAATGACACATATTGCATGTTTATTCTCTGACAAGTTGTGACTTGATTCTCCACAGAGAGTTTCTATCGATATGACGCGTTTGCTAGAGAGCAAGCGGCTGCGTTTACACTCTGGACCTTGTAAATGAAAAACCGCCACCTATTGCAACAATAATATAATTTGTTCCTTACCTTTCCTCCGCACTAATGAGATGCTAATGAGAGCCCTGGGCGGCAGGGTTAATAGAATCCATATTTTCAATTAAAATCTCCCTCTCTCTCTATTCCTGATGGACGGCGTCCTCGTCGCCACAAACAGGCCCCAACTCGGCGAGGTAAACAGAGCCAATTAAGTTTCACCATCTCTTGATCACTCTATCACTCTCACAGTTAGTTTTGTGTGATCAAATGAGCTGTCATCAGGCATATGGCTCCACAACAGACCCAGGGCCCATTAAACTAGCTCACTACAGGAGAAAAGAGATGGAAAGCAAGGGAACGTTTAATCCACTCATGTTTGCTCCAAAGCCGAGATTCTGTCTTTAATTCTACATCAGCTTGCAGTGTGTGAGATGTTGTGTGTGTGCTTTGCTGAGGTCAGCTGTGAATGTGTGTGCCGCTGGTCTGAAAATCCCCAAAATGCGCCGTTATCAGTTCAGTCCGGCCTAGAAGTGATTTAGGGGTCTTGATCAGAGGCTACCCAGTGCTTTGTAACTACATGTCGCCATCACTGATTGTGTATTCAACAAAACGCACACATTTACACTCAAAAGCGCATGCTGGGGCAAATTAAATTGTATCTAACACAAGGTCTGCTATTATTATCTTTTCACCCTTTCATTGTCTTTCTCGCACTATTCTTCACTTCTCTAGTCAGGTCTGTTTTCACGAATCTCTAAGGCACATATGGTGCAGAAACGAAAGGATATCAAAGCCAAGTGAGCTTTCGCACATATGAATGTTTGTAAGGGAACAAAGAAAATAGAGAATAAAATATGAGTGGGAGTTTTTTTTACATTTCATTTTTTTTGTTCTGCACATTTAAATAAATAGTGGATTTTTTTTTTTTAAATAATTATTAAATGGATAACAACTATACAGTCTGGTCAGTTATGAGGATAAACATCATGGTTTTCACACAAGTCAAGGTTTCACACACTGTTAACGACCAATGACATTTCACATCTTAACGGTCACCATGAGAACTTGAGATCACCGGAATACTAAATCAGACCAATAGCACAAGACCAATATTTCTCAAGCTCACCAAACATCTCACTTACGGCTACTAGCAGCCACAACTGAGATGCCAGTTTCAGTTAGAAAGCTGTAAACAACCTGCCTCAGGCGTTCCCACCCTGAACATGGTCGGCCTTTAACCTAAAAATCATTAAAACTCAGTCAATACAGACGTAATTCCTAATTTACTTCGCAATTCCCTGAAGACATAGCACCACCCCCTCCTCCCCCCACCCAAACATTCCTCAATTACTCAGCAAAAATGTTCCCTCAACAAAGCGCTCACATTGTTTTTTTCCGCCGAAATGCAAATTTGATCAAATTTGGCAATTTAGTCCGTTTACTCTGGGAGGTAAATTAGGGCTAAACTGCAGGCTTGTAAATATTTAAACTCGCACATGCATGAGTAATTAAATGAGAGGGAGGAGATGTATCAACCGGAGGCGCATTCATGCGCCACCCTCAGCCAGACGTCACTCATCCGAACTACCGTCAACTTACATCAATCTAAAGTGCCAAGGGTGTCTACCGAGACTTGCAAACCAACGGTTAAACAAGACGTTAACAGCTGAAGGCATAAACAGAAGAAACGTGAGCTCTCCGATGAATGGACGCCCCGTTATCTGTGATCTCCTAGAGGCACGCAAGGGAGAATGATTGACGTTCTCTGACGTTCTTTTGGTCTACGCAGAGCATCCCTGCTGAAAAGACCAACTTGAATTTTCACATTGCCTGGTTGGGTTGCTTGTCCAGCTGGTGGAGCAGCACATCCATGATGTTCACCAGCAAAACTTGGTCCTTCGTGGTCCTTCTGGAGAAGCTGGTTGACCAAGGAAGTTTTTAGCTAGCTAAGAAGCCACCAGCATCCAATACACAACATGCGCTGGTTTTTCCAGCAGGGTCTGATGTAGTTTCTTTCACAGCTCAGTAGCACTCTCTCTCACACAAAATACACACACACACAGTTCTGCAGAGCTCTTACCGGTCTCTTGAGAGAGGGCTTTAGCTCTACCGCAGGTGTTGCCCGAGTGATGCATCGCTCCTAGCGTGAGTCTTCCCCTCGTATCTCCTCCTCTCCGAACCGTCGGACACGGTTCCCTGGCGGTCTCTCTCTCCTGGAGGAAGGGGCGAGGGGCTTCAGAAGTCACGTACGAGAAGCAGTTGTGCCCTCTCTGTCTCCGTACGCCCTCTCTCACACAACTTCACACGCGCGCGCATACGGCACGCAGCCACTTTCCCCTTCCCGGTTGCACGGCACTCTAGTCCACAAACCGACGGGAAAGGTCTTAAGGTATGGAAGAGAAAGACGGATGAGGGAACAAATGCCGGAGAAAGGAAACAGAGTTGTCGTCAACCTCTCTGTGAGCGCGGAGACATCTGCACATGACTGGAGCTCCGCACAGACTCTGAGCTCTGAGAATTATACAGCATCGCTGCGGAGCAAGAGAGAGAGAGAGATAGAGAGAGAGAGGTGTGGGAGAGAACAAGAGTGCGGGGGAGCACAGAGAGAGAGCGAGAGAAAGAAAGGAGGGGTGAGGATGGGGGAATGTGACAAAGCATGTTCATCAAAGAGAGAGGAGGAGAGAAAACGAGACAGATCGCGCATGTTTTCCCCGTCTAGCCGAGACGAGAACGTGTCAAGCCGTGTTACCAAGAGTACGGTCAGTATTCGTCCTTTAACGCGGGAAGACAGACAGATTTTCACTTCTTTACATGCACAAGAGGGTCCCTTTGGAGAAGAGGGCTTTCAGCATCAAAGGCGCTGACAAGCTGACACGACACGTTGAACTAAAAAGCAGCGGCGCGACTAAAAATACATAACCTTGTATCGCTATGCTTTCACGCAAACAACACTGGATATGTGAATATTAGATTGGGGATCCGGCAGCCACTCGGGGTCTGGAGCGGCGGAACACGAGCTGATACTGAAACGCGCTGAGCCGGAGTGCTGTAATACACAAGCCAGAGAGACAAGCTTTGTTGTGCCTCGCACACACCTCTGGCAGGTGACACACTTGAAATTACCGCACAATAAAATACAACCGCTGCTTTTGTGATGATATTCTTTATTTGTCAGCGCAAACAACTGCGCGTAATGCATAAATAATCAAAAGTGCTGCGTGGGAATACAATGCGCTTTAGCTTAAAAAGACTTGAGAATAGAATGTTCAAGTCAACATAAAATGGCCTTCACATTTTACTCAGTAGCAAAATATTTAACAGGATATTCAGAGAAAACAAGAAAACTTGGCTTTGTCTATCAGGAGTTCATCGAAAGATGAAAGTGGGCATTACATACTAGCATGAGAGTTTGCAGCTACACCCAAGCTTAACAACCTTAGCACCCCACTTTTGAGGAAGCTTTTAACCAAGAAGTAGAGGTGAAAGGTCAAGGATCATTAAGAATCTTGACGAATCCCAATGGTAAAGTTTCACTTTCAAACTGATATTTGCCATATAGCTGTACACTTTACTACATTTATCCAATAAACTTTAACACCTTTATGATGATTATCCTAAAATGAAAGTTCTGTCAACATTTATTCACCCTCATGTCATTTCAAACCGGTACAAGTTTCTACCTTCTGTGGAACATAAAAGATGATCTTGAGAAATGTTTCAACAACATGAGGGTGAGTAAATGATGAATATTCACTATCCATTTAAACTCACAATTATGCATTACACTGACACGTTTTTCTAAAGTGACTTGCTTTCCCTGGGAATCAAACCCATTACCTTGGCGTTGCTAGTGCTATGCTTTACTATTTGAGCTTACATGAATGCTTTACACCTGAAATTACTGCAAATATTGTTAGGACTGTAAAAGGTTGTCATTACCTATAACACCAGCCTAAAACAATAGCATTTTGGCTACTGACTAAGTTAGATGATGGCAGTTGAACATGAAATTTGTTTCAGAGGCGTATGAAGTAATTATATTTTGATGAAAGGTTATGAAGACAACTGATAACAATAAGTCCTGAACTTGTATTAAGAAAGAAAATAGGCTCAATTTTGATTTCATATTGACTTTAAAACTGCCCAGCGCAAAGTTCAGACTGCAGACAATTACACTTATGTATCGGAGTATGGGAACAGCCTCCAACCCTGTGCATTCAGGAAGGAGCTGACCATGGTACTTCCTGCTTTGTCCAACAGAGGGCAGGGCTACAGATCAGCGTCTTCCTGATGTCATCCATCCCATCTAGAAAGCATCCTGGTTCTAATCTCGCCTGCTTCCTGTCCCCGAGTTACAAGCCCACACACACATACTCCCGCACAAGTGGCTATATTTGCAACGCCTCTATATTTAGAGCCGTTTTGACCCTTCTAGATTGGACAAAGAGCCAATCTACTCAAATGACTCTCTCTCCCGCCTTCTCTGGGCTCACAGTACCATAGGGAGGGACTGGATCCTGTACATATAATAAGCAATCTGGCCGCACACAAACGTGCATCCACCCATAGCGAGAGCTCTAATGAAGAGAGCAGTTTTGGGAAGGCCACACCGCTATAAGTGCAGACAGCTGGATGGATTCACTTCTGCTCAGTCCATATCAGACTCTCCTCACATTGTGTTCGTAATTACGGAGGACTTATCAAACAGTGTTTTATCAGAGTCCACTCTTCATTAGTGCTATTGCAATCACTGTTAAGTGAAAAATGAAGCCTGTAACAAATTAACTGCGGAAATGCATTTAAAGGGTTCAATACAAGTTAAGCTCATTTGCCAACACTTGTAGCATTATGTAGATTACCACAAAAAGCAAAACAGAAAAAAACTTGTTTTCAGACTAAAGAACTTTGGAGCATCAATATATTCAATTAATTGAACAATAATTTTTTGATTCCAGAAATTCCAAGAACTGTATGTTCTGTAAATTTACTTCCATTGTAAGTGCCTCGCCGTAAACTTGATTTGTGCTTTTTTTGCAAAAACAAGTGATGAGTCAAATATATTTCTTGTGGTAATCAACATTATGCCACAAATGTTGTTGACTGAGCTTAACTTGTATTGAACAAAGAATATTTCTTTAAATGGCCCACAGAGTAAAATGATTCAATGCCAAACTATTGAATGTCCATAAGAAACGGATTGAGGCAGAAGAAAATGCACTAAAGAAAAGATTTTCTGCATATAATCACTTCTCCTGACCTCAGTAGAATAGCACCTGTCTTCCCTGAGCTGTGATGCGGCGCAACGACTGGTGTGCGGAGCAGCAGATACGGACGATGTTGGCGTCCAGTCTGAGGCTCTGTAATCAATGCAGACAGAGCCTTCCTGCAGTATTAAAGGAACTTATTCAGCCTAAAGGCTTCCAACTCGCTGAGCCGAAAAAGAGCACAGCACTTTCACCTCTCAGCTTAAATATACCGAACGCATGCTGCACTCAAACACACGCATACAACCTTCAGCCTGACGGCTCCACCGACCACCCCATCCATCATTTCCAACAGACGTGGATGCACAGGCTCACTCACACATGTACATACATGCTTACAGCACACGCAACTTGTTTCGGAAAGCACTTTGACAAGTATTGCTGACCTGTGATTACACTGATCACATGTCTTATAATCAACACTCAGTAGTGTCTTGTAATCTTTTCATTCGGTTTTGCTCCTTTTCTCTTTCATGTCTCTGCATCTTACAAATGACTTGTTCAGCTTTAAATAATCCCCATTCGTGATTGGTGAGCAAGAGACAGGAGAATAAAAGGGACTACTGAGCCTGTAGGGGGAGCTCTGCTCTGTGCTTGACTTCCTGTTGCTACCATTGCTATTGTCAGATAGTCTAGTTAACCCACGTTGCATTGATTTTGGCTTAACTTTCAATTGTGGTTCTGCATGTTAGAAATGAGTTTTGTTGACATAAAATACCATGAAGATTTAACATTCAGATGACTTAAAGGCAGGGTGATTTGCTTCCAAAACATTTTTTGTTATGCTGGTTGAAAGTCTCTTAACATCCCGATAAAAATCACTACTGTCCTACCTGCCTTGTATGTATTTGCATACCCTGTTCAAACTGACGATACGTCATCAGTGTGTTCCATTACGCTATTGCAGACCGAGCGAGAATGTAAGGCGTTATTATTGTAATATTATGCGCTTTGTACTGCAATGTTTTGTCACTGGTGAATGAGACATGAGGTAATCTGACAGCATTGCATTCAACCCTCCACCAACAATATCTCTCACCGTGTCGTTGGTTAGCTTCTGGTTTGCCTGTGCATGCGTTCATGTGTTTTTGGAGGAGGCGTGGCTTTGGAGAGTGATTTGCAGGGAGGGTGGGATCTTATGCATTCAAAGCTAGCTTTCAATTGTTAGCCTCTCCGAAATCATCCACCCTGCCTTTAAAGGAACACTCCACTATTTTTGAAAATAGGCTCATTTTCCAACTCCCCTAGAGTTAAACAGTTGAGTTTTACCGTTTTCGAATCCATTCAGCCGATCTCCGGGTCTGGCGGTAGCACTTTTAGCTGTAGCTTAGCATAGATCATTGAATCTGATTAGACCGTTAGCATCTCGCTCAAAAATGACCAAAGAGTTTCTATATTTTTCCTATTTAAAACTTGACTCTTCTGTAGTTATGATATTATGCAGCGCCTGAAAATAGGCTAACTTCCGTCAACATAACCAACGTGACCACCTGCTTGCACAGGGAGCGTGCTGGGGACTATTTTCAGGCGCTGCGTAATATCATTGCGCCTGCTGCACTCATGGTACGGCAGCAAAGTTCCTTGATTATTACGCCGGAATGAGAGTATAGTTCCTAGCCATATCGGCCTAGAAAATCGCAGCTTTTCATTTTCCGTCGGTCTTAGTACACGATGTAACTACAGAAGAGCCACGTTTTAAATAGGAAAAATATAGAAACTCTTTGGTCATTTTTGAGCGAGATGCTTACGGTCTAATCAGATTCAATGATCTATGCTAAGCTACAGCTAAAAGTGCTACCGCCAGACCCGGAGATCGGCTGAATGGATTCGAAAACGTTAAAACTCAACTGTTTAACTCTAGGGGAGTTGAAAAATGAGTACACAGTACGTACTCATAAAACTCTCCCATTTTACAAATTTAAGTGGCTTTAATGCAATGAAATTATGTTGTGACAAAATGTTCAAGAAACACATCTTTCTGGCTGTTGATGACTATTCCAAAATATCTGTGCATTTTGACAAGTTAAAACAATAAGTCAAATATGTTTTCACATTTACAGATTCATAGTATATTTACCAGTATCCAGTTCCTGTTTGAAAAACTCTTAAAAGCATGAAATGTACTTACATTTCTCCTCGTCTGCTGCCACTAACATCATAACTCAGGATAATTAATAGAATAGACTGTGAGTTCTTGTAGTGCCATCAGCCAATCAGTGTTGTCATGACATTATTTGACTGCTATTCCAGAGTGATTAGAAGGTTTGCTATGAATGTTTATTTTGGTTTGTTTTTTTGCGTATGCTCACCCCCGAAGTTGAACTTCCGGTGTGTGGTAAACTAAAAAGCGAAGGAGATTTTTCTGTATTCCAGTGTATGCAGCGGGCTCCTCCTAGACAGGGTCATAACAGCGTGTAATAAATTTGTGGCACCGTTCCACGGCGACACGGTGTGAAAGTCACGCAAGCAAATTCCTCCAGCCCTGGTCATGTGATGATAAAAGCACAAAGAGATTCCACGCATGCACTAGATTTAGTTGAAAACAGAACTGGAAGTGACTAGTATCTATGGCTGCTAAGAAAGAGCAGGACAAGGTCAGACAACAAAGGGTGGAACGGCTCTCACAATCCTGTGAATTCCATCACACTACGTTTATATCACACCCATCCCACTATCTCACTGTTCTTTCATCTCTCCATTCATCTCCCGCTCTCTTTCCTCTGGCCCAGGGTGAGAGGAAGTGAATGTGAATGAGCTAAAGGAGGTATGGGATGGGTAGCGAAGGGACCCGTAGGTTGAACACAGCCATTTGTCATCTGGTGAAAGCTTAAGAAAAGACTAGTTAACCTTTCCTGGGAAGCCCCTGGGGAGCCTACCAGCAATGAAAAAACCCAGAAAAAGTATCAACCAAGAACAATATTCTTGGGGAAAATAGATGGCCGATGCTCCGAGACCCATGTACCTTGCAAAACGCTGCGCTAGGCACTTTTGACATCTGGGTCGCCTCTACTCATGAGCAAGGACAGAAAGAAGGATTGTTGCTGTTGCCCTATATGTAGATATGTAGAGATTACAGAAATCCGCTTGCCGACTATAATTGCGAATTGGTGTCACTTCAATGCATTTATGTAAACTGGTGGTACTGGTGTATCGATTTTAGGGCGTCATCCCATATTTGCACTGCACAAAAGTATGAATGTCTACAACCACATGTAGAAACCTATTAGAGATACTAGAGACTTTACTGATCTTAGTTGGTCTCCCAGCCTGGTCCATTGGCTGGTTCTAGAAGAGTTTTGGGCAATTTGCATCTGGCTGTTGAGGTAAACACCAGCCTAGTAACCAGTACAGGTGACAGCTAGACCAGCACACCAAGCTTAGGCTGGCTCAAGCATTTTTTATTGGCTACATCATTTATTCAAGCTATGCTTTTAGAAAACATACCACACAAACACTTCAACACTCATTTCTGGTGAATTATGGGTCATGTTGTCCTGACAGTCTAGTCAGGCACTTTTATACTTTGAGAAACCAGTTAGGTCATTGAGAAACCAGTTAGTAATAGTGGCTAGCTCTTTTCATCATTTGCCAAACCTGCCCCCAAGCCTGTCACTCAAGGCGGCATCGCCATGGCAACAGTGCGAGTCGGCCAATCATGTGCAAACAGCAGCGGGAAACTAGTCTTGAACAATTACGAGAATGGCACAGTCACTGAGTCAAAACAATATGTACATTTGACTGGAGGCAGACCATCTTCTGCTGTAAAGCATCATTTTAGTGAGAAATATTAAAACAGACAAACAGCTGGTGAGAGGAATTAAGATAAGATACGCAATCTTTCATTAGCACGGTTTTCAAATTCCATATACAGAAGTTTTACAGCTCTATTTGTTTTCACATAACCAACCATTTCTTGCTCCCTGACAGACAAATAACTCATCTGACCCGTGACATATATATAAAAGTGACTTCAGAAGAGTGACAGACAGAAATTCTTCACTTGCCATTCTGGTTCACTGAAGTCGGACATGCTATGTAATTTTTGGTGTCCTTTATGATTTTTGCTTGCCAGATTGTATATTGTGACCCCACCGAGATTGTAGGTTAAATGTCAAAGGAAAGACTATGCAATTTCAACGATTCCTCAAACCACATCAAGCTGCACGATATACAACTTAACTAACACTGCAATAAAAATGAACAGTGTTACCTGGGTGTTTTACCTCACCTAGTGTCACAGATGTTGTGTATGGTATGCATAAAGGACCCCCTTTCTGAAATATAAAGGCAGTTAATTAAATATTTTAATAATATAAAATCAGTGTGATAAAAACTAATTTATACTGTGTGAGGAAAAATATGTGAGATATTGCAAAGATGACAAAATTAAATTATTTTGTCTAAAGTTAAATAATTGGCTTACTTACTATCCTTATACTAAAGAAAATTGTTAAAATATTCTGCTAAACATATTTCATTAACATCTGAAGTTAACACGTTACCTTTGACAGCTCTAAAATTATCATTTTGTCCTTTTTTGTAGATCCCCTGAGTCTCTACAAACCTCTCTGCAATCTTTGCACAAAGCAATTCAACATTACCTATTTTTTCTTGACGAAATGAATTTTTTACAATCAGATGGCAAAAATCGCAGTGTGCACTGGGTTTAACCCCATACGAGCACACATATAATAACTCACAAATGCTAACAGGCTATTGCTCATAAAGCCTGGAACGAGGTGGGTGACGTCTTGCAGATTAAAACATAGATTAATGGATGGCCTTCTGTGACATTAGAGGAGGCAAAATTATGAGTCGGTAATTGAGGATCCTTCAGCAGGAGCAGAAGGACTAGATGCTATGAGACCAGAGGGATGGAGCAGCTGGATGAAGCTTGTACCCTTAACAAGGAGAGAGAGGGAGTCACAGGGGGAATCAACTTCTCTATGCAACTATCTTTGGCTGCAGCTTTCAGCTCTTCCCCGTCTCTCTGAATCCATCTCTATCCTTCACTTCCTTTGTCTTTGTCTCATGGACATTACGTTATAGCACTCTTCTTTATACTTACCAATCTTTAGGGAGATGAAGTAAAGGTGGGGGTTACACAAGGAAGCAAGACACAGTTTCAGTGATGGAGACTGAACAAGAAAGCAAAGCAACAAGAAAAAGAGTGAGAGAGAGAATATGTGAGGAGGAAAATATATGATCTAGCTGGAGGTGGAGAGCATGGGGTCACTCAAATGGCGTCTCATTGAGCACTCGCTCTGGTTTCACAAGAGCTCTGGGGTTCGAAGGAAAGCCAGATCTCTGTTTAAATCAGGTCATATACTTCTACTTTTAAAAAGAAAGTTTTGGGGTGACACCATGGTGCAGTAATGTATGAGATGGTAACACTATGGCTTGTTAATACTAAAACCAAGGAATAAAGCTATCTTCTGTCAGCATTCCCAATCATAACAATGCCAGTTTCTCAGCTGGTGCATGACCCCCAGCAAGTTTGCATGCTCCCATCTTTTGGCATTGCCACTCAGTTTCCAGATAAAGTTTTATTTTTGAGACAATCAAATGAGCCTTGAAGGTGACAGATTACTAAAAAGAATTAAATAAATAAAAAAATATAATATAATATAATATAATATAAAATAATATACAAT
>NW_015646289.1:623811-626579 GCF_001515625.1 Sinocyclocheilus rhinocerous | reverse complement strand
AAGACTTTTGTCTTTAAATTATGTAGTTATGGTATCTCACACTCAAAACTCAAAGATTTCATTCATTATTTTTAGTAATAACATATTATATTTATATATTAATAAAAACCGTGAATAAAACCTTTAATTTTTGAGTGTGAACCACCATCAAGTTTTCCAAAATTAATTAATTAATCACATTATTGGCATAATATAATATAATATAATATAATATAATATAATATAATATAATATAATATAATATAATATAATATAATATAAAGTTTGAATTGGCAAAAAATACACCGTGATTTTTTAATGGTGTCTTTACAATATATTAAGATATTTAAGATATATTTATTATATAAGATTTCATTCACTAATTTCATTAACAAATATATTAAGAAAAATATAGTGTGTGAATAATGAGAATAGTTTAATGAATGGTGTGCGCTAGCAGGGGCTGACTGGACCATGCTAACCAGCCAAAAATTAAAAATTTTTCCTCATGGCAACAGCATAGTACTTTATAGTACCACCATAGTACACCTTCAAATATCACCTATATTAGGATGGTTCATGTCCAAAAAACTCTCTTAAAACTTTGTGTTACTGTGAAGCCTCAGGACATGGTATTATAATGATGAGAGAAAATGCAAGACACACACACCTTCATGATTAGACAAATTCAACTTATTTTGGAAGAAATTCTTGTCTCGAGATAAGAACACACCTCCCCCTTTGCTCTTTCACTAACCCGTATCCCTCACCTCCTTAACACTGCTCTTAAGAGAAATGAAAGTCACGCACACGCATAAGCAAACAGCATTTCAGCTGCCTGTCACCCACAGGCCCTTCCAGTGAGTGATTAATCACCTCATGCTAATGAGTTATTTACTAATTAGGGTCTGACGTGAGAGGAGACGAGGAGAACAGGACTGCCATGATGACACGGGTGGCTGAGGCACTTAGTGTAGACTCAACCCAACTGTTCACCTGCGATTAGGAAAAAGAGAGGTGTGTGTGGGGCTGAGTATCCTTTAGTGACAGTTTGTGCCAAAACTGATGCATAACACAACAACACATTATCCAGACAGGACGCCCACATCTAAGCCACACTTAGAACGGGACTTATACCTAAACAAAGCTGCCGCCCATAGAGCGTTCAGCAGGGAATGTCAGCCGTGCGGTAGTGTCTCACTCCGTCAGGCCCCTGAGACGTTAAACGGAGGTCTGGCCGTTATAGAAACGCGGCTGTCAATCAAAGCTGGCCACGCCCCGAGCCAACAGAGAGATCAGTCACAGGCTTTCAGCTTCCTGACAGGAGCTCCTTCGCTTTCAATCAAAGCGTTTAAGCAGAGGAGGCCTCTCATTCCCGTGCCCACAATGGCCCTCGCATAGGTGCAAGGCAACAGGTCTGAATCAATCTCCTGCCTTCTATCTCTCCCACACGCTCCGCACAAAGGCAGCCGAAGCCACCGAGTGTGTGCGGTGACAAAGCGGCCGCTTTCATCCATGAGGCCTTTCAGCGCTCAGCTTTTGATCCGTCGTTCCTACAGAGGGGTTCGTATCCAGCTCGGGCCTTTATATAACGCTCAATTTTGCCATTAGACGGAGAGATTGACCTCTGAATGTGAATGTGTTTTTATCTAGTGGGTGTGAAAGTGAGGCCGCTGAGTGTGTGGAATGATGGCACACACACATGAAGCTTTCATAAAGCACTTCATCAGTCTGTCTTATCTATGTGTCAAGTACATCTATATGTATGTCTCTCAAGTTTGAAGAGAAGAAAAGGAATTTTAAATTTTAATTTTAATGAAAAATATAAATACACAAAATATAAATTTCAGTAAAGAAAGGAAGATGAATAAATAAAAGAAGGTAATATTTAAATAAGAAATTATATATAATAAATAAGAACAGATTTTTTTAATAAAAAATATTTAAACTAAACAAGAAACGATTCATATAAGACAAAAATTTGAAAAAATAAAGAAATTATTCATAATTAATGAGAAATAGAAATGTCAATAAAAGTAAATATTTTATTAAAGGGGTCATATGATGCGATTTCAAGTTTTCCTTTCTCTTTGGAGTGTTACAAGCTGATTGTGCATAGATAAGATCCCTGAAGTTGCAAAGACTAAAGTCTCAAAACCAAAGAGATATTCTTGATCAAAGTTAAGACTCTGCCACGCCCCCCTAAAACGGCTCGTTCTAACACGCCCCCACATGTCTACCTCACTATGTGGAAATATTTGCATAATGCCGCCCAAATGTGCACGCAAAGAAAGAAGGCGTGGTTTCAGTAACCGCAGTTAGTGTTGAAGCAGCCATGTCAGGGAGACGCTGTGTGTTTCTAGGCGAAAGCAAAAGCACTTTATTTGGCCTTCCGAAAGTAGATGCATTTAGGAATCTTTAAGATTACTTACAACAGAACAGCAATGCATTTTATGGACGACCGTTTCGTGAACCTAGGAGAGGAGGTAATTCTGACTTTGCTATGACAATCTGGCGCATCTGAATCAGCTACTGTTTTGTTATTAGTTTAAGTATTTGCTATTGACTGTTCAAATGCGGAGTTTTGCGAATCGTGTGTGTGTGCGCGAGCGAGCGAGAGAGAGCAAGAGAGCGCAAGAGAGAGAGCGCGCGAGAGAGAGAGAGAGAGATAGAGAGAGAGCGCGCGAGCGAGAGAGAGAGAGCGAGAGAGAGCGAGAGAGAGAGAGAAAGAGAGAGACAGCGCACGAGAGAAAGAGAGAGAGAGCGCGCGAGAGAGAGAGAGAGAGAGA
>NW_015646289.1:598816-622873 GCF_001515625.1 Sinocyclocheilus rhinocerous | reverse complement strand
AAGGAGGGGGCTTTGTAGAAAACGAAGCGTTTGAGAGAGGCGGGGCATAGAGGACCTACAATAATGTACAGTATTTGAAAAATAATGCGTTTTTTGAACATTAAAGCATGTCAACATATTCTGTTACACCAAATACACAAAATAATGATCTTTAAAAAAGCATCATATGACCCCTTTAAATCTAAAAATATTCATAAGACTAATAAAAAGTAGAAATAACATTTTAAATCATATAAGAAAATATTCATAGTAAATAAGAAATACATTTTTAATACATATTTTATTAAAGTGCCCCTATTATGGGTAATGAAAGGTTAATATTTTGGTTTTGGGAGTCCCCAACAACAGGTTGTCATGCATTCAAGGTCAAAAAAACACATTCATTGTCGTATAATATGCATTTATTTTTACCTTACTTGCTCAATGACTCCTAAATGACTCCTAAACGATTCGCTCAACGATTCATTTTTCCAAACTCCTCCTTTGCGTGATGCTAATCTGCGGTGATTGGTCGATTGGTCTCATTTTCATTTCATGATGCCAGTAATGCCTGATAAAGCAGCGTTTGTGAGAGCAGTGCTGCTTTGTGTACAGCGTTACCGGGGAAACAGCTATTTTTACCTCTCCAAAAGCAGCACGTAGTGGCAAAGAATGAATTTGCATTTTCATTCAGACCAATGCGAAAAGACCAACAAGTGGGCTGGCAATATGATTTAAAACTTTGCAGGATATTTTCATTTACTTAGAATTGTGTTACACACTGCATGAAAGGTAATTTTCAAAAATCCATAATAGGGGCACTTAGAAAAAAATACATGAATTTTGAATAAAAAACTAGTTTTAATAAATAAAAGCAAACAACGACTAAAAAAATGGCAAATATCACAAGATGCGAATTGTTCTCAAAAATACACATTCATATAAGAATCCACCAGTAATTACAACTACAAGTCTTTTGGCTGAAAGTGGGGAAAAATGCTGGAATTCAAATTCGAACTAGTGTTGTCAAAAGTACCGACCGTGAGTCGGTACTGGAATTTTAAAAATGTCCACGGAGCGTTTGAAAGCCGCATCTATCAGCAGATCCCTAATATATCTGCACATAGACTTTCAAACGCTTCCGTGTGCTTCTGTGTGAGCGCTCCGCTCGGTGAAGAGCGTGAAGCAATGGCCATTTAGCCAATCAGAGTCATATCTGTTGAGCGTGTGAACACTATAGCCAATCAGCGCTGTTTAAGAATCCGCTCAACAGCGCTCAAATGTTAGCGGGAAATGGACGTTTTTAAAATTTCAGTACTGACTGGTATTGCGGTCGGTACTTTTGACAACACTAAAATTCAAACCCACATTTCTCATATGAGAACCAAGGAACATGTGCAGTGCGTGTGCATTGCAAAGACACAGCACCATCTATATAAACTTGTATGTGTGTTTATATTGTTATTTATTTGTGTGCGCATCACTGTCAAACTAGAAAACGAAGCGTTTGAGAGAGGCGGGGCATAGAGGACCTACAATAATGTACAGTATTTGAAAAATAATGCGTTTTTTGAACATTAAAGCATGTCAACATATTCTGTTACACCAAATACACAAAATAATGATCTTTAAAAAAGCATCATATGACCCCTTTAAATCTAAAAATATTCATAAGACTAATAAAAAGTAGAAATAACATTTTAAATCATATAAGAAAATATTCATAGTAAATAAGAAATACATTTTTAATACATATTTTATTAAAGTGCCCCTATTATGGGTAATGAAAGGTTAATATTTTGGTTTTGGGAGTCCCCAACAACAGGTTGTCATGCATTCAAGGTCAAAAAAACACATTCATTGTCGTATAATATGCATTTATTTTTACCTTACTTGCTCAATGACTCCTAAATGACTCCTAAACGATTCGCTCAACGATTCATTTTTCCAAACTCCTCCTTTGCGTGATGCTAATCTGCGGTGATTGGTCGATTGGTCTCATTTTCATTTCATGATGCCAGTAATGCCTGATAAAGCAGCGTTTGTGAGAGCAGTGCTGCTTTGTGTACAGCGTTACCGGGGAAACAGCTATTTTTACCTCTCCAAAAGCAGCACGTAGTGGCAAAGAATGAATTTGCATTTTCATTCAGACCAATGCGAAAAGACCAACAAGTGGGCTGGCAATATGATTTAAAACTTTGCAGGATATTTTCATTTACTTAGAATTGTGTTACACACTGCATGAAAGGTAATTTTCAAAAATCCATAATAGGGGCACTTAGAAAAAAATACATGAATTTTGAATAAAAAACTAGTTTTAATAAATAAAAGCAAACAACGACTAAAAAAATGGCAAATATCACAAGATGCGAATTGTTCTCAAAAATACACATTCATATAAGAATCCACCAGTAATTACAACTACAAGTCTTTTGGCTGAAAGTGGGGAAAAATGCTGGAATTCAAATTCGAACTAGTGTTGTCAAAAGTACCGACCGTGAGTCGGTACTGGAATTTTAAAAATGTCCACGGAGCGTTTGAAAGCCGCATCTATCAGCAGATCCCTAATATATCTGCACATAGACTTTCAAACGCTTCCGTGTGCTTCTGTGTGAGCGCTCCGCTCGGTGAAGAGCGTGAAGCAATGGCCATTTAGCCAATCAGAGTCATATCTGTTGAGCGTGTGAACACTATAGCCAATCAGCGCTGTTTAAGAATCCGCTCAACAGCGCTCAAATGTTAGCGGGAAATGGACGTTTTTAAAATTTCAGTACTGACTGGTATTGCGGTCGGTACTTTTGACAACACTAAAATTCAAACCCACATTTCTCATATGAGAACCAAGGAACATGTGCAGTGCGTGTGCATTGCAAAGACACAGCACCATCTATATAAACTTGTATGTGTGTTTATATTGTTATTTATTTGTGTGCGCATCACTGTCAAACACTGGCAGCCTGAGGTGTGTCAGGTGAGTGATTTTGGCACTGTGTATGCGTCAGACATCCAGAGGTCCTGTGGGTGCAGGGCCCGCAGGTGTCTGTCTCTGCCCATCAAAGAGACCTTCACTGGGCCTCAGGCATGGCGAAAGAACAGCTGAACCTCGTGGAGAGGTGCCACTCTTCAACTCTCTAGGGCCTGTAGACCCAACCCTGGGCACCTGGGACCTGTCAACCCCTGCTCTTCTTCAGACCACACACACCCGCATATGCCGTGAGACGCTACAGATGTTTGTGTGTGTGTGTTTATTTTCTATATAGTCAGAATTTTACAGAGCTGTTGGAATGTGGGCTTTCGTAAAGACTGATCAGATTAGAATAGACAAAGTGTTGGAGTGCAGGGGCCCACCGGAGATCAGGTTGCCATGAATAAAATAACCCGGCAAATTCGATTTGCACTGAGAGACTGAGAGATGTACGACTTACACATGTACAGCATGTGAAAGCCCTGTTAACAGGTCTGCAGAAGGCTAAAGGACATGAATAAAGGCCCTTTCATATGGTTTTTGTCATCTTTCCCCAATGCACCAGGGCACCGTGCCAAGCTTTACACTTTAATAATAATAATATATAATGTGTTTTAATTTTAATAATGACAACTAATAAAATAGAATTTATTTTTTATCATTCTATTACTTATACTATTATGCTATACTTTTATTATTCATAAATATATTCTTATTTTTAACAAATATTTATTTTTATTTAATTGTATTTAATTGTATTTATTTATTTACTTATTTACATAATTTAATTACATTTTTATTAAAACAATTTTAACGTTACATTTCTTATTAAAAAAAATCTTATTTTATTTTATTTAAATAATAAGAAATTATTCATAATTAATAAGAAAAAAAAACTATATTGAATAAAATAATTATTTGTAATAAATAAATAAAGCCAAATAAAGCAAGGTGAGAATCACAATAATGCTAGGAATCTTAAGAAAAATTTAATAATAGTATATTATAATAAAGTTTGGTTAACATAAAAAACAGAAGCATATTTAGACATAGATAATTCACTTTCCTTGTCCCACCTCATGCTGTGCATCTGTGCACTTCCTCCACACATACACACGTCATCCGCAGGAGTGCAAGAATAATCAAACTCAACCCTTTTAGATTACAACTTGTACTTTCATAGCCCAATTCATAGGTGCACGCATACCTGACAACAAGCATCTTTTCATCTCGAGCCAAGAGCTTGTGAGCTATGAAGTGCGCTGTGAAGGTTTACTTTCAATGCAAAGATTTCAGCTCTTTGCGCACTCACATGTTAATTCCATAGAAAAGGTTTGGATGCCAAGTGTTCCATTTATTCTGCTTCCTGAAAGAAGTCACAGCGAAGCTTTAAAAAGAAAAGCAACTTCATGAGCTCCTTTTTAATTTGACCTGAATATGTGTTCAGTAAATATGGTAAAAATGGAAAAAAGTGAAAGATAACTTGCAAATAATGCAACAGGAATATGGCGAGTTTAATAAAGCAATAAGCCACAAGAGGCGACAGTTTACAGTTATTTAAATATGGTTACAGGGTATACAATTTATGGAAGAAGGTGAAGCCGTAATCCTCTTAAACTGGATGACCTTAAGTGGTTTGTTGCATGTATGAAATGACAACAATAATATGATAAAAGCCAACAACATTTAAAATACATTTTTCACTATAATAATCACAATAATCATTCTTCCGCCACGTAAATATTGCTTTCACATAAATACAGAATTAAACTGATGCCGGTCACAGGTGTGTGTGTGTGTGTGTGTGTGTGTGTACTAGCTACCGTAAAACCGCTTCAAATGTGGCTAATCCAATACGATTTCAGTTTTACTAAAGATAAAAACACAATTCAATTTTTCACACAAAATGCAAGATCATAAGTCTCATCATTAACAATGTGCTTCAACACATGCCTTCATCTGAGTGACTGAAATAACATAATTAACGCTAGGCTGAAAAATGTACTATTAGTCACACACAAGTCCATGCACCTTTGCTGAAAGTCACGTCAGATCTACTTATCAGGATGGCAGGTACTCACAGAAGCACACGCATGCACACACACAAAGAGGAAGTGAATGATATAAAGCCCGGTCTGCAGTGACAACTGCCCTCTGCGGGTTTGCGTGTGTCATCATGGGTGCTGGAGTGTATCATATCTCTATGCAGACAGGCCTATTATTGCCAGCATATTTACACCTATGTGCCAGCACAGCAGCATGTGATAAACACAGAGTGATGAGTGCTGTGTGGATCAGTCAGTGGTGGGGTGATAATGAAATCTGAAGTATGAGCAAATCCACTAATCAGAAATGTCAGCTATCAGCGGCTCTTCATCATTACACAAACACACGCTCACAAATAGATACTCGACATATTCGCTCCTTTAAAAAGCAATCAAAACATCTATGTTTGTATTCACTGTATTATCTGTATTGTTAAGAGTGCTTCAATTTGGAATATTTTTTTATTATTATTTTGTTGAAACTAAATGTATATAAAACATCGAAACAATGGAATATATGTAACAATATGTATAAATTATATAAAATAATATGTATAAATTAAACAATTTACATTTATTTATAAAAATTCAGATTTTAAAAATATTTGAAAGGATAAAAGCGTCTGCTAAATAACAAAATTTAAATATAGGCTAATGTGAATGTAAATAAAACTAAATTGAAAATTTAAAACAAGCCACAAATCAAATAAGTAACACAAATAAAAAAATATCTTCATATAAACAAACTAAGGCTTTGTCAGTGCTCTTTCCATTTAAAATGAGAGGCAACCACTGCATTTTAATCATGATCCAAACAAAGTTGCTGCATACATGCAACATGAACAGTTTTTAAAAGAAAAAATACCATCGAAAGACAGTAAGTTCCCCTCAGACATACATTCATATAAACTCCTACCCCTAATTGAATCACGATTTGTTTGGCATCTCAACCGATTTGAATCGTCACATATTTAAATCGATTTTCAACCGTCTCGCAGTTAATCGTTAGATCCCTATATATATAATATAACAATAATATATTTCATGAACAAATGAAATTACTTTAACAATACTTTTATGAAGTATAATAATTTAATATAACAATTTGAAAAGAATCTTGTAGAAATCTAATATAGCTTTAATAAAATATTAATCATATTTAGCTTAATATGTCGACCCCAGAGGGTTCCAAAAGAATCTTGAAGAAATCTAATATTGTTTTAATACAATTTTAGTCATATTTTAACATGACTTTATAACTTTTATAAATTCAATATTTTACAATAATTTATTTCAAAAGTTTCAAAACAATTTCAACAATGATTTTATAATGTATAAGGTATAATACTTTAAATAATACAATATTTCCCATACTTAGCTTAACATAGTGGGTGAGAGAGAGAGAGAGATAGAGAGAGAGAGAGACTAATAATGGGATGAGTTTAAGACGGGCTAATGGGATAAGTGTAATACAGCAGACAGACACGAGGAAGTACACGGCATTCTGAAGAAGGGATAACAGAAGGATCATAATCTAAGCATCGTCTAGAGTGGTCTGGATGTGGCAGATAAGCTCACAGCAGCTCACACTCATGGCACTTGCCCAGATCCCCACTGCACTCTCACAAAGCCCCACCAGATCAAAACACTTCCTTCCCTTCTTCCTGCTAAAGATGATCAATTCAGCAGTTTGGGTCTGGCCTCGATGGTGTTCCTAACACCCTCTACGTGTCCCAAGAAGAACTCTGATCCTCATTCCAACACTGACGGCGCGCTCACCGTTTGTCCAAATGCAGGCTGGCACTGGCCCCGGGATTCTTCCCGGAACAGGGCAGCACATTAGCATGGGGATTGATTTCCCCATGCCTCCTACATGCCTGCAAACATGAGTTAAAATCATTCATTAAAGCTGCCTCTTTGGAAAACTGAATAGATTACATTGCTTATCTCAGCCGGATCAATAAATGTAAGCAATGGGCAGATTAATTGCTTGTGACAGGAAAAAGCAAGCACCGATGTTTGTGTAGACGGCAGGGAGGAGAGAAACACATACGGCGGGTACGGAGAGTGCTTTTGTAAATCTTAATTCAAATGCTCTGTCTTGGCTCATGGTCAGTCTGGATGTGACCGTCAGATTGTTCCATTACTCTTCTACCACATAAAGATGAAGGTCAATCAAGTGAACAGAGAAGTGAAAGAAAACATAAATAAATAAGAATAAATCAGTGTTCAAACATAACCTACATAAACCTGCTTTCCCACTGCATAGTATGTGAAAATCAGTATGTCAGAATCTTGTGGACGCATTATTATCCCATGAGGCCAATTGGGAAATATGGCTGCTGTTAAAGGTCACATAACTATGACCCGAACAGCATTTATTCTAAATAGAAATCTTTTGTAAAAATAAAAGTCTTCATAATTTTTTAATACATTTATTATATCCTATTAATTTTTTTTTTAAACTTTTGAATGGTTGTCTATATTGTTACAAAATATTTATATTTTGAATAAATAATGTTCTTTTAACTTTTTATTCATCAAAGAATTCTGAAAAAAGTATTGCAGGTTCCAAACAAACAAACAAACAAACAAATAAATAAATAATTTCTGAAGGATCATGTGATACTGAAGACTGGAATAATGGCTGATGAAAATTCAGCTTTGCAATCACAGGAAAAAAATACAATTGAGGATTTATAAAATAGAAAACAATTATTTTAAATTGTAATAATATTTCACAATATTACCGTTTTTACTGTATTTTTGATCAAATAAATGCAGCCTTGAGCATAAGAGAATTCTTTAAAAAAATTAAAAAATAAATAAAAGAAACTTTTGAATGGTTTCATATTTCTTTTCCCCTTCTCTATCTATTTGTTTTAATGAAAAACATACAGAATCAGAATCTTGAATCTTATAAATCTCAAAATAATGTTTTGCTAAAATAAAATAAAAAAAGAAAACAAACAGCACTGTCATAATTCTAGCACATAATTGAGTCAATAAGGTTGAGAACCACTGTACTACACACATGCATATTTATAAAACGATCCAGAAATTCTACATCGAATGCAGTAAATATTCTCTCACTAAATGATTTTAAATACAGCATTTGAGATCTATTACTTAGAAAAGTAATAGCATACCTTTCCTCAACAAGCCACATGAGGTTTAATTCATGTCTCTAGCACAAATTGTATATTATGACTTATGCATTATGACACAGCCCTAAACGTAAGGATGAGTCAACAACATTTACCTCACCGAACACTTTACAAAAAAATAAATAAATAAAATAATTAGGACAAGGACAAAAAAAATGCAGACATGCAACAGCAAAGAACACTGTGTATACAGTCAAAGCAGGGAAAATAAAATGGATAGGCAAAGAGATGAGAGAGCAGCAGAGTGTAACAGTTTTAACCCTGTGGCATGCGTGGTGTGTGCAGGGATCAGGACGCAGTAAAGAGGGTGAGAAGAGAGAGAGAGCGAGCAAATACAAATAGAGAATCTGTGCTCTCTCAGTGTCTCAGTGTGTGCACGGTGTTAAGATGGATAGCGGTATGCCACAGGGGCTCCCTGTAGAGAGCTGTAAAAATAGCAGCCCACTCTTCCTCTTCTTCCCCACTCTGCTCTCGAACACTCTCATCCTCATCCCTCTTTTATCCTCTCCTCTGTCTCACCTCTGCCCTCCTCCTCTTTATCTTTCCTAATCTTTCATTCACTTTTGCTCTCTTAGTTACACGTGCAAACACAGGCATTTCTCGGCCTGCGATCGCCACGCTTGTACCTCCAGAGCGAGTGTTTGAACCGGGAAGTGGAAAAGAGAGTTCTGGGTCAGCGAGGACAGGTCGGGACGGGACGGGATGGGGCGTGAACATGTGGGAGAGCTTTCACCTCGGCACAGGTATCTAAGACAGCAGAACAGCAGGGCTTGTGGGAGGAGAGAAGTGGAAACAGTGGTGAAGAGTGGTATAGAAGATAGAAGAGGACTGAGCGCTACTATGTCAAGAAGAAGGGCTCAGAGTGATGCCTGAGGCGCTGGGCATATGAGGTCACTTATGAGATGGAAAGAATATGGATTTCATTGAACTTTGTGTCATGTGCTTCAGCTGATCGGGTGGCGACTGATGACTTTTCGATGGACAGGTATAAAAAAGTAAACAATACACCAGTGTGGCATTACATCAGGGACCGTGTAAGAGGGAGGAGATGGAAGATTTATAGAAATATGTATAGAAAAGAAATAATAAATATGGCTCAATATGGTGGCTATAGCAATGAAAGTCCCACTTTTTACTTGAAAGAGCCACATGCTTGCTGTATTAAGCATGTTAATGAAAATTGGCTTGACCAGGCTGAAAAAAAGTTTTTGTTTGTTTATTTATTTATTTAGATGAAGATGATCAATTTATGTTACTATTGTTCTCAGATGTTATTTCTGATTCTAAGCATGTCATTAAAACAGGTTTGGAGATTTCTGTTTTTCTTCAGACAGAAGCCCCAAAGAAAATACCTGTTAAGATAACCACCGTCAATCAAGATTATTATTATTATTATTATTATTATTATTACTGGAGATACATGGAGATTCAGCTTAACATAATAATAATTAAATAAATGAATAAAAATTAACAATAATAATAATAATAATTATTATTATTATTAGGTATGTACATGAGACTGAAAAGTATTAAAGCTTACCTTATATAGTTATGAAATGATTTAGATGAGCTTTGATAGTTCGCAACTTCTGTTTGGTTTGAGACTATATATTTATATAATTCTTTCCCTCTCGCATATACCTTTTCTACACAAAAAGTGTCTTAGAAAATTTAAATCAATATATTGTTTTCTGTGAATGAGTAAGATGATTTTCACATCATTTTGAAGCAAAAACTCTAGACTTCAAGATCCAGTTCTCAAAAGTCTTGTGTTTTATGACCTTATTTCAAGTGACTTTAAATGTTTAGTTTTTCACTAAGCATGCATAAACGTTATTTTCTCAAAAACACAATCACGTGCATACATGCTGCTCACATACTATTATAGCCATGTTTGTGCTGATTACAGTGTTATTAAACTTTAGCCATTAAAATGTTTGTAAGCAACTGAAAAAAGCACAAATGTCAGGGCATGTCAAAACTTCTCCAGGGCCCCAAAACGCCCTTGGACACCATGGGGTTAATGCATTTATTTCATTTCATGATATCTGACATTTCATTAAAGATAACACAAAGTCTCCCCTCAGAAGTCTGTTTGCAGGGATGACTGAACGTCTGGATCTAGAATCAAAAATTAGTTAGTGAGTGAGTAAATATGCAGAGAGAGAGAGAGAGGAGGGAGATAAAGGACATTGTGAGCTCTGGTCAGTGTGAGAGAAGAGTTGTGAATCAATAATGCATATGCAGAGATCAGATCTCAGCCCAGTCCTCTGACAAGGTGAAAACAGAACAGAACAGCACAGGACAGAGAGAGAGAGAGAGAGAGAGAGAGAGGGAGGGAGAGATGGAGGGACGGAGAATGACATGGCATGTATGCCTGAAAATAAGAATCTTTACTGTGTAGAATTAACCCTCTGCAACATTCTGCAAACGTCCACATTTTGAATAAAAATGCAATGTTGAATAAAAGCTGCACTAAAATCGTTGGCACTGACCTGCTCATACTCAGAACATGCTCAGATGTGGCTTTGGTTTTGTGACAAATGAAAACAAGTTTAACATGTCAAATTAAATGTATTTTTTTATAGCGCTTCACGGAAAATCATGATGTTAATTTTTATAATATATGCCTAGTTCTTTCATGAAACTCTAGATGGCGCAGGCTGATGGGTTCTTTACGTAACTGATGATATTCACAGCATTAAATGACTTGGCACAAGCTGATTGGTTCATGTTGCATACGCAGCCAATGAGCTTGCTGCTTTACATTTAAATGGCTGGTAAGCATCCACTTGAGCATTTTGCAGCACGCTTTCAGAGTTCCTCTGAAACCCTTCCCCTTCCCCAGCTCCACCTGTATAGATCTGCTATGGGTTATTTTATATGCTATTTGTGTATGTCCTAAATACTCACAGCACAGCACCGTATCGCTGTATGCACTGGAAGAAGCAAGTTCCTGTACTTGCAGCAGCAGCAGCAGCAATAATCTACAACTACAGCAATAACCAATAGCAGCAGCAATTCAGCAGCAGCAACGCAGCAGATCTATTCCGTCAAGACCAAATACATTAACACTGTCATATCCATTACCATACTAAAATCTTCAGAGAGTTGTCATGATAGAACTTAATATGTTTATACACTTTATGGTCACATTCAGCAGATTACAGTTGGACAATAATATAGTTTACATTTGGCGATGATACAAACAATCAAGCAGCTGAGATTTGCTATATAGTATATAATCAAATATACTTTGTGTATGCAGATACAGTACATACCCCACTTTATATAAAGAGCTGGGCACAAATATAGTTACATTTTGGGATGAAATATACATATATAAAAACCCCAGCTAATCAGTACAAGCTGTGCTTTAGAATAGACTAGAAACTATGTTAGCATGTTACCTTTAGAGGCCTAATTAGAATAGACACATAAATAAATATCAATAAACATCAATACAACGAACTGAAGTAATGCAATATTGTCAGAAAACAAATCACAAAATGTATATGATCGTCTCGGCACAACTTTACTACAGATGCAGCTTCTGTTCAAACATTGCAGTGTAAAGACAGAAGAAATAAAGACCAAAGAGGACCAAAGCATTGGGGGCATGTGGGATGCTGGGTTCTGACTGATGGCTGATCAGCATGGCCCCGCACAGCCCTCCACTCCACTAACTGACAGCACTACTACCATTACAACAGGCCCCACAAAAGCCGGAGTGGTTACCATGGCGACGGGAACGACAAAGGTCTCTAATTCACATTAGCTGGGTTTCCATCACCCTGCTTTTACGTGCATTTTGAAGTATCGCATCAGAATCTTGTGATGGAAACGCTGAATTTCGAATAAAAATGCCTTAATTCACAAAAAAGTTTTTACGCTCGCTTGAGGTGATTTTTGACTTGTGCGAAAAATGGTTAATGCGAATAATGGAAGATGGAAATGCCTCCAAGCGCATCAAAAAAGTCATGTGACTTTGCACTATGGGACGGCAAATCCTGACTAACCAGCGGATCGATCTTGTTCCACAGCATCTGAAATGTTGTTATATGGTCATTCGTAAATGCCCGAGCAATGTCTGTCATCAAAGTATTTCTGTATAATTGCCTCCCAGAACGGTTAAACGACTGTGTTCCCAAACAGCAGCATCCACCTCTGAAAGCAATAACCCCATTCATTGTGTTTCATCTGCTCGTTCTGAGGTGCAAGTCATTTATTATATATGAAAATTATTATATTCAGTAGCTTCTCCTACTTTTCTTAGTGATGTATAGTGCCAGTTTATCAGGAAGTGACGATTTTGTTCGCTCTGACTCGTTGGATGGAAACAGTGCTTGATAAACAAAAAAAAAATACCAAATAAAATAAAATATCCAGTTTTTGGCTGGTTTTATTCTCAACTCACTCTCACATTTCCATCCGGAAAAAAAAACTAACTAACTTTGGAACCCTACTTGTGAGCTTCCATTTCGGTCAGGATGCTGCCTTAGAAAGTAGTTGGCTTTGTGGACAGCATACAGCTCACTGGGTTTTGGAGCAGAGCCTATGCATGCATCTTTATGTGCGTGTGTGCAGGAGGGTCTCAGGTGCAGCGAGCAGGATCTCACCCTCATCACTTCACAGAGACAGGTGGATTGGAGAGCCAGGGGGTTTAGGAGACAGTCTGTTACACCAGTGACCCCCAAAGAGCCTACCTGTACACTGAGCCAATCCTCATGCCCAACACACAGGCACATGCACACACACATTAGACATTCACAGAGATTGATGGAAACAGCAGTTGTGCTGCTGGACAACAGTCTATAACACAATTTGTGACCATCACCGATGCTCTGAGGGTTCCGCCTGTCTACTGAAATGCTCTTTTGAGGGTCACAGCGGTAGACCAGACTAACAGATGGTCTCTCAGCCCACACTCAATGAGCAAAGTGACCACCAACAGGAACGGCTACAGAGAGGAGAATGAACGAACGCCATTCAGTCCCAACCCACCTACCCCAAACCGCCGTTTCTGCAGATTCTTTTTAATCAAACGAACACATAAATAAATAAAATCCCCCATCTGAAATGGCACTATTTTCCATTGGATTCATTTATGAGGAGAAGTGTATCGTTTCTGGCAGATAGGCTGGAGAGAAATGAATGCTTGGCATAAATCGGTAGTGATGTTAACCTCCAGCACAAGCTGACCTCTGAACCTGTTCCACACTACACATTGAAAAAAAAACAGTTTTAAATAGAATTGTAATGTAGCTTCTCCTACTTTTCTTAGTGATGTATAGTGCCAGTTTATCAGGAAGTGACTATTTTGTTCGCTCTGACTCGTTGGATGGAAACAGTGCTTGTTCGCAAATGTTTTATGCGATATTCCAATTTTGCGCATAAGTTAAATTCGCAACTTTGGATGGAAACCCGGCTATTGTCTGCTCTTTAAAACATTAAAGTTGAGAGAGAGAGCGCGCATGTCAGAGAGTGAGAAAGAGAGAGAGCTATCAATACTCATAAAGGAGTATGAGAATCCAGGGCACTCCACAGCCATTTACAATGGAGGACCATGAAAATGAGGGCAAAACAGGACACATGTTCTTTTTATCTCTCTCCCACTACAAGATATAATGTGATCGCTTAGATCTGATTCAACAAGTACATGGAGCACAACCTCTCTCCGCTCAGTGAAGGAGGCCAAGTTACCCGCCATTAGCTAGTATGTTCTTCAGTGCGTATATGTGTAGCTCTGCTCCGAAGCCTAGTGCGCACCCCACCGAGGGACCATTTTTAGGCATCACAGGTGTGCCCCAGATGTGAAGTTTGTTCCCAAAGCAAAATTATACAGCCTGTGCATATCCTTCACAGATAATGGTCTCTCAGCCCACACTCAATGAGCAAAGTGACCACCAACAGGAACGGCTACAGAGAGGAGAATGAACGAACGCCATTCAGTCCCAACCCACCTACCCCAAACCGCCGTTTCTGCAGATTCTTTTTAATCAAACGAACACATAAATAAATAAAATCCCCCATCTGAAATGGCACTATTTTCCATTGGATTCATTTATGAGGAGAAGTGTATCGTTTCTGGCAGATAGGCTGGAGAGAAATGAATGCTTGGCATAAATCGGTAGTGATGTTAACCTCCAGCACAAGCTGACCTCTGAACCTGTTCCACACTACACATTGAAAAAAAAACAGTTTTAAATAGAATTGTAATCCCAATATGGCTTAGCGCGATTATAAAAAAAATTAGACACCGTATTCATTTGCACTCATTCAGCTCAAGATAACAGTGTTTTCTGTCTCAGAGTAAAATCTAAAAAAACACCCCAATTGTTAGTATAATTACTTATTTCCTATTAAAGTAATCTAGAGAAAAATTGCTGTTATTATCGGAATACATCGCAGAAATAATATCGTAATGTCAGTATTTTCCCCCCAACATCGTGTAGCCCTAACACATGTTCATGATGTTTGTTCAGAGAATGTCACAACGCAAACATAGGCTTCTCTCTGTAAATTGCTTTTATCCCTACACGTGTGTGAGCGTGTGTATTTTGTCAGGCAGATCAAACAGAGTTTTTACGGAGAGGCATGAAAGCGAGATGGGCGGGTGTGCGTTTGATGCGAGGTTGAGCAGTCTGCTGAACGGCTGCCAGCGTTCTATCAACAGCCCAGCACACTGCCAATCGGCCGAGAAAGCTTGGAAAAGCGCAGCATCTGTGTGTTAATTCATCTCTTTGTGTGTGACCTGATTGACTGTGAGGCTCTGATGGCACAATACTTACACACCTTTTCTTGTGTACGTGGGTGGAACGAGATGGGACAAGAAGAGCCTGTGTATATGTGTAACAGTATTAATATTCATTAAATCCTCGTTAAACATTTTATTCAATTTCATTTTATTGCAGGAGCCATATATTAATTTCTTTATGGTATTTATTTAATCTAATTCTTACTAATTGTTAACTATTTTTTTTTATAATACCAGCTTTTTTTTCATTTTCAATTAATTTATTAGAATGACTATTAGCATGGTATTATTTGTAATTGTATTATTTTTTTTTACATTTTTATACAGAAAAATTTAATTACAATACAAATACAACACAAAAGTGATTTTTATATACATAATGACTTTAGAGGCTTAGAAGTAGAGTAACTTTAAAGGTTCAGCTATGGACTGTGGAGAAAACACATCAGAGTTTAGGTTCAGGAACCTGCTACGGCCTCATCCATACCACACACACACACACACACCTTATCCTGTTTACAACGTGTCTCCTGATCGCAGTCGTACTCTGATGAAGTAGTAGCTGTAGATCTCAGTTTAAGCCCCTCGATCAGAGCAGCCGGTCTCTGCAGCACTGATCTGACAGCAAGCCTTTAGCGTAATAGGTTTGCATAGCCCTGCCGAGAAGCGTTCTGGAATGAAAAGCCTTTAACCATTCCAACCCTGGGAAGACTTATGCTCCATCTCCATGTATCTGTCAGAGAGGATGTTAGAAAAAACTGCAAAGTCACACGCACACACCATGCAGCACTCCTTTAAAACAGTCAAGTCACGTGCCAACCTATCCTGAGCCAAAACTAGCATGACAGCAGCATCGGCGGTGTGTGTGCGTGAGTTCTCATCTGAGGAGATTCCCTCAGGGAAACATCTCTTTTAGATCTCGCAGACATGCAGCTGGCTCAGAGATGGGATCATTAAACCCCCCATTTCCTAATCTGTCCCTTCAACCCACCATTACACCCTTCCTACGGCCCGCCGTCTCCTCAAACACACACACGTACCGTCTGCGCTATCCGTCATCAGCACTAATGCAACGCAGAAGCCAATTAGCAGAGCTTCCTGACCAATCAGCACGCAGATCCTTTCCATAGACTAATACGGCATGATTGATAGGGGCTTCTCTCTCGGGAGATAACCACTTATTACACGCGCGATCCGTGTGCGCGGCAGAGGCCGGAGTGGGATGTTGCACACAAGAATGATCGCTCTCGAACGGCGCGTTGCCGTCGTAGCCTACACACAGACAGCCACTCCACAAGTGCTTAACTCACAGAGTCAAGCACGCTTATTAGCAATTACTTCTCTTTGTGTGTGTGTGTGGATATCTAGGGTTTTTTCATTCCTCTTTTTCTCTTACAGAGCCGCGTGTCATCTGTACAAACCAATTTCATTAATTAAACAATGAATTCGTGTATTAATGAAATGCAAACAAAGAGCAGAGCTTAACATTCACAGTGCCATGAAAAAGAAACAATATTGGCTAGATCTCATTGAGCAAGACGCCCATATCCTCTGGTTTGCGGTCCAGCACAGTGCAAGGCCAAGGTCACGCGTTTGTTTCTCAAAGAACGTACGTGCTGCTAAAATGTTTAATTGGAAGTTTTTTTTTTTAACCAATGCATAAATGTAAATGCAAATCTCTTTTCTATGTAGCAGAAGTATATATGTTCTGAATTAAACCTGAATATGATGATGATGATAGATACTTTATATGAATATGTCAACATCACCACCATCTTGAAAAGGTCATCGAGTTTGGGTTGAGCTCATCAGAGGTAGTCGCTTGACAACCTGCTGTCATTATACACAAGCTAGCGAGACATTCACTCAAAACAAGAGGATGAAACTTGATGCTTGTTGGAACATGATGCTTGTCGCAGTCTGTAACTGTCAATTTGCTTGCATGTGTTTATGTCTGACCTTAACCTTTTTAATAAGGCAGATGTGTTGGTGAATTGCATTAATTAGCATGAGTTGCTAATGGCGTCTAGGTATTCCTCACTATGAGCATGTGTAAACCCAAACTCTAAACAAGGTATTGAAATAACAGGAAATTGTATTTACAACACATTTAATGGTCATAATTTGCATAGAAGGGAACAAATGGAAATTGAATGGAAATAAAAAATGTATACCATTCATTTCATAAACTTTCAAAGCTAGGGTGCATTAAATAAAACAGTAATGACATTTATAATGTTACAAAATATTATATTGCAAATAAATGTTTTTTTTTTTTATCAAAGAAATTCCTGAAAATAAATAAAATAAAATAAAATAAGCAGCACAACTGTTCTCATCACTGATAATAGTAAATGTTCTTGAGCATCAAATCAGCATATTACAATGATTTCTGAAGTTCATGTGACACTGCTGATTGGAGTAATGATGCTGAAAATGCAGCTTTGATATCACAGGAATAAATTATATTTTTAAATGGGTTCACAATTTAATTGTATTTCATACCAGTTTACATCACAGCCATAAACCAAAATATAATATTTGCTAATGTTAGTCAGAGGTGGGTTATTCTAGAGAGCCCAGAGATGAAGATAAGTCATTCATATTTTTGCTCTGCTTTCCCAGGAGAAAAATATTGTTTATTGTGAGATAGATTTATGATAATGTGTATATCTGCTAAAGGTCAGCTTTTAGGAGTACAGATGATTTGAGAGCCAATAGACATGGACTAAAAGCCACAAAAATCAAATTTAGGGATTTCATGGGATCTTAAATATTTATTTTTTTCCTGACCCATGCGGCTGCGATTATGCCAGTAGAAAAGAAAAATCATTTCAGAGATGGAATAAGTTAGTCAATTTTGATGGAAGACAATGACATTTCTTTTCTTTTGAAGAACATGCACTTACAAATTATGCACAACGAGACAAGAGACATTAAAAAAAATAGTATGGTTCAGGTTATACATATGGTTGTTTATGATTTCACACATCTGTATGTGCTCACCTGAGCTTCACATCATAGTTCTGATATTTGAGGCATTTCGATTCCTTAACTGCGGTCCGAGGTCGAGCCGTCTGACAGGGAGAAGCAGGGGTCTTTGCTTGATAAGACTCTCTGTATGGTAGGGGTCAGTGTGAGATAAGAGTCAGTATGTGTTAAAGGTCAGCGTGTGTTAAGGGTCTTTGTGTAGGGTTGTCATGCCAAATCCAGTCTTCTCTATCAACACACACACACACACTCACACAGAGAACCAAATCAAGCTCTTCTATCATTTCTGCTCCCTCTCATCTCTTCCTAGCACAGGGAACAAAAGGACAAAGAGAATAAGAGACAAACCAGGCTCGTTCTGTGCTCTCATAAAGGTCTCAGCGAGCTTTGATGGTGCTTTTTCAGTGATGGTGGATGGGCTGAACTCAAAGTTGAAGTATGAAAAAATATATATAACAACAACAAAAACAAAACATTGCAATATAAGTGTGAGGGTGGAGTAGTCCTCCCAGACAGCTTTATGACTGTCAGTATTGTCCCTTTGATAGAGGTGGTCGATTGCTTTGGTCCGAAACTGCCTGTCTATCTTCTGTTATCGCAACACACATAAAATGAAAATACGACTGTTTCACACACAAACACACCCACTTACTCACTGCTCTCTGTCTGAACAAGATCATTAAACGGCAGTTTTTATGTCTCATATCAATTTGAAATTTATGGATTAAAAAAAATATATATATATATATATTTTAAAGAGATAGTTCACCCAAATTTAAATTTCTCTCAGCATTTACTCACCCTAAATCAGAATTGCGAGATATAATCTTAGAATTGCTATTCGGAGAAGAAAAGTCAGAATTATGAAATAAGAAGTCATAATTACCGTTTTAAGTTTTTATTTTGTGGCAGAAACAAGCTTCAATAATTACCGGGACCTGTCAAGCTTCAAAAATCAACATATAAGAACTATAACAGAGCTCCTATATGTACTCCTTTATTTTATGTCATCTGAAGTCAAGCAATAGACTAACATTTTATTTTTATGAACTGGACAAAATTTAATAAAAGTACATTTTTATTTACTTGTTATACACTGATCACTATATGCTTTTGTTGTAAAGAACAGTAGCTTAAAAATTTAGGTTTGGAATAGGGCTGTGCGATTAATCAAAATTTGAGCACGCGCGATTTCTAAAATCGCTTTACAGCACGATTTTCCACGACCCCGAACCTCCCCGCAGTATGCTATCCGAAACAATCAGAATGCAGCGCGCCTAAATGGAGCACGAGAACAGAACAGACCGGACGGGCATACAAACGTAACGCCAGGTTCACACACTCCGTCTGTGGTGCATATTTTGTCAGCGCCCATGTTAACGGATCAGAGCGTTCAATGCATGGCAAAAAAAATCCCTGGACACAGGATTTTTCTTTTCTTTTTCTGCCATATGTGTCTATTCTAGAGACATTTTGTTACACTTTTACTTCGTGATTATTTTGCCTTATGTCTGTTCTAGAGACATGTTACAGCTTCTTGATAAAGCTCTAATTGGTTTTCTTTTGGAAATATGTTTCAAATTCACACTGAATGCATTTATGACTGTAAAGCATGTCTGTGTGTGTCAAAATCATGATTAAAATCGAAATCGCAAAATTGATCAAAGAAATCGCGATAGGTTTTTTTTTGTCCATGATGACAGGGTGGGTACACGATGACAGAATTTTCACTCTTGGGTGAACTATCCCTTTAAGGAAGAGTAGAGATTGCATTTTACAATATGAGATTATGAAATAAAATAAATTTTAAAAAGAACAAAAAAGACCTTAATAACAGCAGCTATGGTTCAACACTCACAATGACAAAAGAAAAAAACGTGCTTGAGAAATGCAACTGAATTCAGTATAGTAGCGGGACTGATAAAAAGCCTAAAATAGGGGTGAAGGCGGACAAAACCAAGGCAAGTTTGGTCTGTCACAGTGGTGCTTTTTGATCACAGAAATCTCAGTCTGCTCTCACTACTCTCGAGGGCCTAAAGGAGAGTGAGTCTTAACCAGGTCACATGTCTGTGGCCCCTGAGACCAGAGTTGTCTCAGAGTTTTCAGAGTTGTAAATACAATATTTAATGGAAGGAAAAGCCTACTGTGGGTGTTGTTTTACATGTTTTACACTCATTGCTTTCTCAATTTTGTTTAGTACAGGTTAGCTTTTCGTGTTTAGCCTTATGACTTTTTTTAAGAAAGCATAATTTTGAAAATACAAAAGCATTTTAGGCTCTATTACACAAAGCTGAGAAATAACTGTGCTGCAGTGACAAGACAAGTCATATCATATTTAACAGAAGTAAGGAATATAATTAGATGCATTCAACAAAGGCATGCTCATTTAATGTTATAAAAGGCAAAAATAAAAGGCAAGAGAAGCTTTCATGTCTTCACACACAGGTGCTGCTTGACAGGTCAAATAGTTCATTAAGCGTTTTTCAATATGACCCCTCACACCCACAGAGACACAGTGATTGGATGGTTTGTTATGAGCTTAATTGCTCAGTTATGGTAAAGGCTGTCTGTTATGACTTTTTCCTATCACAGCCTAATAAGCAGACACAACTATACTCTATCTTATCTATCTATCTATCTATCTATCTACCAAACAATAAATAAACTGACAAACACTTGAACAAAAATCTCACTTCTTGCATTTTCAGCAGATGATGATGATGATAGATAGATAGATAGATAGATAGATAGATAGATATGTTCTGTCCGTGTCCTAGGCATGACCTAGGATAGTACTACATATCAAACGGACTGTACTACCTATCTACCCTTCATAGCCTCATTTTCATTCACATCCAACTGAATTGTTTCCCTCCTCTCACAGACTCCACAGTTACCCAGAGGTGAAGAACATTTCAATCTGGTTTCAGCTGGGTTGTGTATGTGAACAGCTGTTCAACAACCCCGCAGCAAATGGACCCTAAAGCCTGCACAACCCTTCTGGTCCTACACTCATCACATCAGTCCCCTCCTCTCCCCTCTCCATCAGGGCAGAGTCCATATTGTGCTGCTGTCCTCTAAACACTGTGCTGCCTCTCACACAGCCCGCAGGGTGCCTTCAGCACACAAGCACACACAATCATACACACGCAAGCACGCTTTGTGCACATGATGACTAACCCCTTCATGTGCTGTCATCTAAAGAATGACAGTGGTGGTTTTGGCTTGATGAGAGTCTAAAAGGGTCTGTAAGAGAGAACAGGGGGTGATAGCACTCAAAATACTCAGACTCCACAGTTACCCAGAGGTGAAGAACATTTCAATCTGGTTTCAGCTGGGTTGTGTATGTGAACAGCTGTTCAACAACCCCGCAGCAAATGGACCCTAAAGCCTGCACAACCCTTCTGGTCCTACACTCATCACATCAGTCCCCTCCTCTCCCCTCTCCATCAGGGCAGAGTCCATATTGTGCTGCTGTCCTCTAAACACTGTGCTGCCTCTCACACAGCCCGCAGGGTGCCTTCAGCACACAAGCACACACAATCAAACACACGCAAGCACGCTTTGTGCACATGATGACTAACCCCTTCATGTGCTGTCATCTAAAGTATGACAGTGGTGGTTTTGGCTTGATGAGAGTCTAAAAGGGTCTGTAAGAGAGAACAGGGGGTGATAGCACTCAAAATACTCAAATACTCACAAATATCATAGCAGATTTTAGTTAGGAAGATGGCTTTGTGTGTGTTTGCATGTTTGGCTACATGTGTATGTGTCCATCTTTTTCACTTGTAGTATACAGGCTAGTGTGCAAACTTTTTATTTTAGTTAATAGCGAAATGTGACTATGTGGCTAAGTATACTTGCCACTTTAGTATTATTTAGTATTTAGTATCTGCCATTTTAGTGCTATTTAAGTACTGTAAATATTTTAAATTATTTTGAAAATTTGTTTATTTTTATATTTCTAGTTTTTATTTCAATTTCAGTAATTTTGTTAATTATTAGTAATTTAGTAACTTGTTTTGTTTTTTTAAATAATTATATAGCTTTAGTAATTTTAGCACGTATTAACCCTATTTATTGCCAAGGCAACATTTCTTGTTTTCATTTAGGTTTATGTTTTAATCTAATATTTATATTTCACATTATTTCAGCTTTAATTTCAATTAAAGGATACCAATTATATTTATTTATTTTTAAAATAGCAATACTGATAATTGCATTTAACTCCTTGCTAAATAGACCAACATGAATTTCCATGCTTGAGTGGAAGGATGGATTATGGCTCGGGCTAATGGGGCCAGTGCCCTGGGACCTCTAACTGCCAGGGGCCTCGAGCTGAAAGCCCCAATGGTGGCCTGGCACCCAGAAACAAGGCACTGTTAGTGTAAAATTGATACAGGCAATCAGCACTTGAATGTATGCCAGTGACTGCTGGCACAATGTGAAATACACGAATACACATCATTGTCACCTTTGTGTTGAATACAGGGTATACTCATTCTAGTAACTGTGACTATTTCTCACAGTTGCTACATTATTTAACATATTTGTAATGCAAATGTTTATTATGTGAAATTAGAAAAACAATGTTTGATCATTTCAACTCTCTAGCTCCTCAGACATGCATTAAATAAACACTGACAGAAATGCAAATAAATCAGAATATACAGTCTATTATAGTTCTTATTTATTAGTTCTTATTAAGGCATATTTGCAAAAGGTTGGAATTAGAAGAGGCTAAAGTCTTAATTCTTGGTTTTCAGTGGTAATGTTTAGAAATAAAGTCAGAATTTTGAGGGGGGAAAAAATCTTTTCAAGTCAGAAATATAGAATGTAAAGTAGCAATTAGTTGCAACTGTGCGAAAGTCGCAGTTACAGGATACTATAATGTCCTCTCTGGCAAAAACAGTATGTGGGCTGACAAAAAGGGGCCTTAAAAATAGGGTTGCGCCCCGGGCTCTCGCAGGACAATAATCCATCCTCGCAGAAATTTCTATATGTATGCACCCATAAGTGTGAGATTGCGTGAGACACACAACATTCCCGCCAACAAATTCTGTGACACATCATCCTCGCCATGTGACAACAACCAAGCCTCTAGTGTTACCATGGAACATTTCTCACACATTCTACACCGATCCATTTCAATCGGCTTTGACTGTGGTCACAATGAATTTTCCACTTTTCACCATCTGGATCATCAAGAGCATGGCTTGCATCAGAGAAAATCCCCTTCCTTTGAGTGGGAAGCTGTATCAGTGAAACTGAATATAGGAAGAGCTGGGTTCACAGGAGTGTTTCATTAACTGTGCATTAGTTTAAGAGGACAGACTATTCATATGGTCTAGAGTGTTCAAAGGATGTTGCAGCAGTGGCTATTCATCTTTAACGGGGAAGTAATTAACTCAATGATTTAGAAGAAAGGTGAACAGACTAATCCATTGATTGGCAATGAGGTGAAGGTGGTCAACCAGTCAACCAGAGCCAAGGGCTTTGGAGTCAACCATTAATTGTTGGTTGGTGGGCTGTAACGAACAAATCATCAAGGATAAGGGTCACCGAAACACCTCATTGACTGCAAACAAAGGCATATGTATGGTCTTGTACACAAACGTATCGAACATTCACAGCAGAAATCCAAAAGAAACCTAGATCTGTAAATCCTGAAGGAAATATCTGTGCTTGTAAGGTGGCAAATAAACTGCAGTTATGTTTAGGTTGTAGAGTTTTGTTTTATAAAGTCAATGCAAAGTCACTGTGCAATGTTAAAATGGCTATAAATATTTCAATATATGCAACAAAGGCAATAACAAGTAGGGGTGCTCCAATTGATCGGCTACCAATCACGATCGGCCGATAATCATGTTGGGATGTTTGATTGGCGGTCTCTAAAAAGGCAGATCTCCAAAAACCGATCTCAAGCTGATGACGCTGCCGTGAGAGGTCTGGCATGACATGCAGAGGCACCGTCTCAGTCTCTGTCCGGCTCGGGTGAAATAATTATAATGCTGAAGGTGAGGTACTCACCTTCATATTTCTTCATTAAATAACTTATACAGTAATTTGAAAACCTTGTTTGAGACGTAATTTCACAAACAGCGTGAGTGAGTCACCACTCGCGCCCGCGCTCTCTTTCGCTCAAAATACGCA
>NW_015646289.1:569757-594468 GCF_001515625.1 Sinocyclocheilus rhinocerous | reverse complement strand
GGAATTCCCCCCATTTTCAAAAATGAAATTCAGGCCCTGAATAAATGTCTAAAAATCCTGATTGGAGTATCAATATAAATAGTTATAAATGATAAATAGAAGGCTTTAAAAAGATCGGTATCGGTGATCGGTATCGTCAGATACTGCTTTCTGTGATCGGCCTCAAAAATCCTGATCGGAGCACCCCTAATAACAAGGTTTGATTTGCAAATAAATGTAAGAAAGATGACTAAGAATTTGGTATGCAACGTTACAAATATACTATTTGTACGTCAAAAAATACTATTAAAGTTAAGGGTATTTTTTAAAGAAATTAATACTTTTATTAAGCAAGGACACAATAAATTGATGACATTTACATTTTTACAAAAAAAGTAACAAAGCATTTCATTAGATGCTGTTCTTGCGAACTTTCATCAAATAATTCTAAAAAAATGCATCACAGTTTTCACAAAAATATTAAGCAACTGTTTCATCATTGATATTTAAAAAAAAATAAGTTTCTTAAGCAGCAAATCAGCATATTAGAATGATTTCTTAAGGATATAGTGACACTGAAGACTGGAGAAATTACACTGAAAATTCAGCTTTGCCATCACAGGAATAAATTAAATGCTAAAATATTAAATATAATATTATAAATATTATAGTTATAAATAAAACAAAGATTATTGGAAACAAATTGTTTTCTTTATTTTATATATTATTGGAAACAAATTTGAGTCTTTATTTTAAGTAATTCAGGCTGAATTGACAATAGAAATCATCCGCTGCAATCCCACTCTCTCGTGAACGCACGTACAACATTTAGCAGAAAATAGAGATTACAGTTTATAAAGTTTTAAATATGGATATTTTTCTTACACAAATGCATTGATTTGCTTCAGAAGGCCTTTATTAACCCCTGGAGCCGTGTGGTGTACTTTTTATGATGGATCGGATGCACTTTATTGGATCTCAACGCCCATTTACTTGGGCTTGGAAGAGCCAGGTCATTTTTTTATATAACTCCTATTGTATTCGTCTGAAAGAAGAAAGTCATATACACCAAAGATGGCTTGAGGGTGAGTAAATCATGGGGTCATTGTTATTTTGGGTAAACTATCCCTTTAATACTTTTGGGTTACAAGTTTAAAACGGATCCAGATCAGAATGGATCAGGAATATCAACACAGCAGTCTTGCAAAGACTGTAATAAGAGAATGTCTTTCAACTCTGTGAAGAGTGACCATGAGTTACGGTATCAAAGCCAAGACCGCTGGCTTTTAAGCAAGTAGCAGTAAAGCTACCTTTAAGAAAATTCACTGCACTGTGTTCTTAGAGTCTGTGAGCTTTTTTTTTTTTAAAACCAAAGAACCACTTTAGGATCTTGATTAATTGTAGAATTGAATTGAATAAACTACATAGAAACCTGAGGCCGAAGGACATTGGGGTTATTCCTCATATCTTTAAAGAGGAAGGAATTAAGCCAAGATGTTATACACAAACATCTCAGTAGTTCAGAGCGAAGGCCTAACATAGTTAAATAGAGCAACAAGCTGTACCCGTTTTAAAAAGTGTGAGCTCAGCTGAGCCGAGGAACCACATAGGTGAACAGCCAATCCCGTTCATTTGGGATAGGGCGGAGAGGAGTGACCTATTGATCGTGAACACAGAGGAGGGAGCCAACGGGAAGGCGAGCCTCATGGATTGCCAGGATGGAGCTGTGGAGTGTGCAATTGATCCAGAATTGGAATTGATTGAATTGTGGTTGCCAGAACAATAGTTCAACTGACACTTAGTGACAGATAGAGAACGAGAGAAGTAGAAGAGGAAGAGAGAGAAACAAACCCTGATGAGCCAAGAAGACAAAGTGCAAGAGGATCTACACCATTAGCAAAATTATAGAGTTGCCATCTCTTCTAGCTGAAACTAGCCTCATTTTGTACGTAGCTCTCTCATGCCACACTGCAAGACTCAAAATTGAACGAAAGAAGGGGAACACAAAGGATCAGATGTGTGGTGTTTAAGCCAAGTGCACTCAATCTTGTCACACTACAATATTTTACATTTGCAATCTCAGATTGCAACTAATTCACACCAAAGGTTACCAACGCTTTTCTAGCATGCATACTCGTGAAACTGGTTTGAAATCTGGCCGACTATTCTTCAGGTGTGTGCATTTCCCGAACAAGCAAGAAAAAGCCAAAGAAACTGCGAGAGAGTGAAAAACACCAGAGGAGGGTGACGCATTTGGAAGCGTGAGCCGGCTCCCCCATGTCTCATCCATATTTTTTCAGCTCCCTTGTTTTTCCCCCCACATTTTTGTGCAAATCAGTGTAAAAACAATCACAACCCCATTCTTCCTGTTGTTTTTTTAACAAGCTGTCAAGGATACATTTTTGCATTGCTATGTGCGTAAGTTAGTGTGAGAACAAATTTTGGGATTGAAGCTACAGTAAGGGGAGGAAATCGATCTTGACGCATCTAGTCAGAACATCAGAAACTGTTTGAACATGTGAGTCTTTAGGGCTTGAAGTGTGTATTTGGCATTAGACCTGTAAGGAAGTTGGTTTAAAAACATTGAAAATATCAGAGCTCTGGCTCCCGGCAGAGCAGACCGGTGGGACAGCAGTATACGACAGAAGGAAACAACAAAGAGGAAAGGCTACTGAGAACACTGCACATTCAACAACAGTGTGTTTGCATATCATAAAGTCAGTTGCAGACATGAAATGGGCCTATTTGAAGAACATTTGTTGTGCACTGAGGCATCTGAGGCATCTTTCTCGACTTGCCTTACCTGATCTGTCAAACCAAGCAGACCCTTATAAACAGAAAATTCTGGCAGGTTGAGGTTAAACTGAGATGTGTGCCCTATTTGGAAACCGGTTCTTGAGCGTTTATCGAACACAAAGTGGCAGACACCCGTTTCTCTGTATCTTTCTGTTCACTGCACAAAGTTTCATGCCCACTTATTAAGAGCCGTCATCTGTTGTATTTCTGTATCGTTTAGCACCCTCAGCGAAACGCAGCTTCTTGTAAATTGAACAACAAATGTGTTAATGCAGGTTTTTATATTTATATTCTGTCATTATGCGACTTTTTGTAACGCAAAGCATGCCTATTAGAGGGTCTAACGATTGAGACAAGCCCTATTTAAATGAGAATATCGGCATTCTCGCCGCACCTTTTCTGCTGAACAATGTGCTTTCGATCAATGGCGCGTTCTCATTTGATATCAATAAATTGACTTGCATCTGTCTCAATGTGCAAATGAAGCATATTGGATCGGCTGTTGTTCCTGCTGTAAATCCACATCTCCAGGGATAAGACTAGATCCACTTCGGAGGTGAGAATTAAAATGGATTCGTGGACTTGCAGTTCCATGTCACTTCATCCCTGGTGACACGGTACGTAAGCAACAGAAAACAGCTTTTTTGGAAAACCAGACAGCGGGAGAATTAATTTAGGTAGACGCCTGGGCTGCAGCCTGCCGGAGAGCGAGCAAAACCATGCTTCATTTGTCCACTCAATATTTTCAATGTCAGATTTTGTTGTGAGATCAGCTCTGAGGGTGCTCAGCTGAATAACAGCTTTTTTTTTTCCTCATTGTTTTTTTCTTCTTCTTCTTTTCTCTCCTTTTTAATTTTAGCCCTTTTGCTCTCGATTCAACAGATGCCAATTACTATTGCATTGATACATCAGCGTTTTTTTTAACCCCAAAGATACAGGTGTCACCAAGGGAACGTGTCATGTGAAGACTATGCCATTTTCCCCGAGGGTTTGCAACAGGCGCCCTATTGCCATGGGAACTGCAGAAGCATTTGAGAGAAGGTTACCTGTGATTGGTTCATGCATTTGCAAACGCTACCGGGCTTGTTAGTGGTAACATCCCGCCTCAGCCTTGTATCAATGAAATCTGACCTCTGGATCTGACTCTGGTGTCATGTGATATCTTTCTAGGGATGTGTTATAACAATTAAAGCACTAGTTCAGTCCAGGAAAAAATAAATAATATAATAAAAGATTATTCTTTTATCACTTCAACATGACACTGCTCCAAACAAGACTTTTTTTCTTCTTTGCAAAAGGAGATAATTGAATGAATATCCAAAATATTCTGTGGAACACAAAAAGAGAATTTCTAAAGAATATCCTGGCCATTTTTTTATGTATACATAATTCAAATGAACGAGGACTGGGGCTTTCATGCATCAAAATTACAAAAAAAAAGTCATACTGTGTGTTTCAGCTTTTCTTGGAACAATTATATCAAAGTAGAAGTGATATTAATTTGTGAACAAATGATTCTTTTGAGTCACATATTATCATTGAATCAGATGATCCAGTTCACATCTGGATGGTTCATTTACAAACCTAATAGAATCAGTTCTGGAGTTTAATTTACTTACTTATTTCTATTCTGTTAACAGTGCACAGGTTTGAACAATCAGTTCAGTTGGCTGTTCCAGAAGACCTCAACAATAAATGCAAAAAAAAAATCACTTTCGTGATACATTTATGTTGCTTTTGAATACATTTTGAAGTATTCAAGCCTGGTCTCATCCATTTTTCATTATACTGGCCAGGATATTCTTCAAAAGCTCGTCTTTCGTGTTCGTGTTTCGATGAAAAAAAATGGATTTGGAATGTCATATGGATTTGGAACATCATGATGATTTTTATTTGTGGGCCAACTATCCCTTTAAATACAGTCCTTCATTTTGGCCTCTTCCGCAAACGCAGAAATAAAAATGATCAGTGCTGCCAAACACACACTATCACCCTTAATCAAAGAAAAACAATCCCTTTCATACACTCGCTAAGCCACAAAGATTGCTAAATCCAATTAGGTAACGATTAGCTTATTGACTGGTCATGGTGGGTTTAGACGAACCAAAGCTAGACCCTGGGAGAGAAGGGACCCCACAAACAACAACAGGTGGGAGAGATCACAGGTGAATCTATGCCAGGTCTTGCTGCAGAGGCCGCTAATGAATGGAAGAAGACCAATTTGAGGATGCTTTGACACATATAATGACACACACAAAGGCACACACGCACAGGCTTGCCAACAGGAAGCAACACAGACTCAGACTGCAGGGCCTCCGTTAGAGCCTGGAGAGGCACGATCGATGAAGCCACGTGCCGTGCAGATCAATCTGGATTAGAACACTGGCGGGAGGCACCCTCCCCATCCTGCAGCGAGAGTATGCGACCAGCAGGGGGCTCACAGAGGAGCCCTCAGGGAGAATCCTGGGTGTGAGATGGAACCATGGGAGCTTGGATGAATATTGATAGAATTTGGAAGCAAAGCAGAAAGAGTTTGGGGTTTTAAAAAAGGATGAAATCTTGAGTTTAAGCCACGCTTTGCAACAAGAAAATCCATCCGTAAGAAAAACGGGTGGGTGCCATGTCCAAAATCATCATAATTTTAGCTGAAAAATTAAATAACAAAATGTCATATGTATTACAAAATCATAAATACTCAAAACTTGAAAGTTTTTTTCCCCCCTGAAATTTATGGATGGCAGGTAAAAATAAAAATTATATGGAAAATTATACTGCAGCTAAAATTATACGTTAGAGAATATGCCATAGTTTTTATTTTATTTTATTTTTGCCACAGTACACACACACACACACACATTAAATAAACTAGTAAGATTGTGAACTATGACTAAGGGTGCTTTCACACCTGTAGATTGATTGCTTTGTTCCTAAACAGGGATTACAATTATTACAATGTTGCTTTTTATTTTTGGTGCGGTTCGCTTTCACACGGCAAAGTTTCTAAACGGACCAAATTTGTTAATACAAGTCACGCGCGAGTAAACTGTTCTCTCATTGGTCAAAGTTCCACGGTTTATTTTCCGGGATTCTACCGCTGTCATGGCTGTCATCCGCCAGGATGGAACGATAGCAGCTTCACGGGCTTATTGTTGTTTTTTTTTGTAGCTGTCGTTATATTAATTGATCATTTTGAGTAGGAGTCCAGGATTCATTGGAAAAACATTTTTAAAATGCACCTACTAGGAAGAAGAACAATAAGACGGCATTATAAAATGAAAAAGTGTGCTTTGATTTTGAATGGCGAAGACGTGCTCACCCACAGACATTCACAGGTTCATTTTGAAGTATTAGCAAAACAACAAAGCTAATGCTTTTCACAGAACTTACGTAATTACCCATTATACATTGTGATATAGCCTGGTTCGTTGGTCCGTTAGATCGGACTGCTTTCTCACTACAACCGAACCGCTCCAGAGTTCGTTTTCAATCGAGCCGAGACCACCTCGTTCAGGCGATCTCGGACCGATTGTTTTGGTGCGGATCCGGGCGCGATTGCCGTGTTCACATATGCCCAAATGAACCGCGCTAAGGGGGGAAACGCGCCAGGTTCCGAAACAACGGGCCAGGTGTGAAAGCACCCTTAATCTATAAGCCATACTTGAAGAAAAAAACTATTTATAATGTCATACTCCCTGTTAGGCAGCTTAGAAACAATGTATTAAGCGGAATTGCACTTTGCAGTCTGTGGGGCAAAACAATTGTGTCGAGAGATATAAATGAATGGCAGGAGAGAGGTTTAAGCAGGACTTGAAGAGGCTAAAGATCTCAGACGTCCAACCCCACCGCTTTCCTGGAAAACGGCAGGAGGTTCGTGCCAGTTTGGTCACCTTGAGAGGAAGAAGGGGGAGGGTGGCGGCTATCTGGGAGATTTCAGACACACCACTGGGGTTCTGATAAACCAGTAAAGATGATGAGTGTTAAGAGACGCTCTGCTGGATGGAGACTCCTGCTCACCCTACTAATAGGCACATCTGCTAGCCTGCCAGTACGTCTGAGCATCACACCGATGCAGTTATGCCCACCTGCCAAGCCCTGCAGGGGGCCACACTGAGCCGACGGAGACTGGCCCGCAGCACACCGGGGTGGGCATCCCATCATGCCTCCGGGCTGGGAGGAAGATCTTTTAGCAGACGAGGACTGAATAATAATCGAGCCATGTAACTTCTGAGAGCTTCTGAAAACGAAAGTCTCAGGGCCTGATCTGGCAAACCGATCAGATCCTTCTGGCAGGTTGAGATGAATGTGATGGGAGGCTTTACGCAGACATGCTGGAGACAATTCTGGAATCCGTACCAACTTATAAGACCGCGCACAAGAAAAAAAAAAACTCAGCTGTGAGAAAAACAAAGCATTGTTGTGCCAGAGGGGGAAGTAAACATTAATTTACACCATCTATCACCACAACTAGAAATATACTCCCTCTTTATGCCGCACCGTGCACGAAATTTGCACAAGGCCTGTTTTCTTAACCTTTTATGCTGTCTGGCTCGCTCCAAGTCCACATCGCCTTTTCTTTCTCTCTATCGCTCTTATCTCCTGCAGTCTTGTCAAAATGACCAGACCGGAGCACTGTGACCATTACACCCTGATACTCTCGTTAATTAACAAACCTGAAGATTCTGGCAAAACAAACAGAATCAGGCCATCGGTTTCGCTGCAAGAATCTGAAATGCATGCAATGGAGGGATATTCAAGGGAAGGAGGAATGCTGAGAGTAGGTGTGAAAGAAATGCCAACTTGAAATGCCAAGAATAAAAGCCCACTATTATCACAAGTCAAATCAGCTATATGGTACACTGTGAAAACATTGCGTCTCAATGTAAGCGTATGTTAGCCATGATACATCATAACCCCTAACGATGTAATGACAGCTGAAAGCTGTCTGAAGCTGTTACCTGGGATTACTGATAGCCAGATGGCTTTGCCACTGTAATTAATTAGCACTGTGACTGCTGAGCAATCCTTCAGGGTCTAGAAGGACATCAGAAACCAGACTTGGCCTCAGACGACACCGCCCACAGACCATTCGTGGAGCGTCTGATGCATATTGCTTATAAAAAATGGCGAGAGCTGACTAAAATCACCTATTCAGATCTGAGCTGCTACTCAACTGTTGGGAGTCAAGGTACGCAGATTTTATCTGTCCACCAAGTTGGAGAAGGTTAAATGGATTGTGTAAAATAAATAAATAGAAATAAAAAAAAAAATCAACTGGTAACGCCACCACTGGTTTGGATATGAAAATATATTGTAAATATTAAACATTTATGAATTATAAGGACAATTGTAATTGTCCATTTTGAAGATGATTATGGTAATTATATGCATCACTGAATTGTCCAAATGACATTGAAAGAAAACTAAGTCTCTTTAAAAATAAAAGACTGTACACACAAACAATTAAAGTAAATATATACACATCCAAAAATGGAAAGAGAGAGAGAGAGAGAAAGAAAGAAAGAAAGAAAGAAAGAAAGAAAGAAAGAAATTGCAAGTCACCTTGCTAATGGGCAAATAATATATTAGTCATTGCCATCGTTCACAAGTATTTACCAAACGGAAGAGAAAACATTACAGCCAAGGTACCAGGCTTCAACTATTAATGCTTAGCTGTGGGCTTGCAAGGTTCATGGCATCAATTATTTGTAGGATATTCAAGATTTTTTTTTGTGTGTAGTTTACCATACTTTGCTAGCCCATTGTGCCATCACCACCAAGACTTTTAACCACATATTAACCAAAGTTGACTATTCCACTGTCCCATCACTGCCTCCACTTGCCTCAAGAAAACTGCAAAAAAAAGAAGTAAACAGGAGAACAGGACTCAGTTGCATTAAAGGGCCCAAAGCTAAACAAGTACTCATTATTATCGTTTGCCACCGTACAATCAAACTGCAATACACAAATTAAGCTGTCACTGCAAACCATTTAGAATGGAGGACCAGGAGATGTGGGCCCTTCACGTCCCTTGATGGAAAACAGCAACGGCGCATTCTGCCGAGAAGGTAATTGTTCTAATAATTATACAATGCCCATGATAAATGGACTGAAAATCCTGTTTTTTGCCAAACATTGAAACTAATTGGTTACAGAGTCTGTTAAAGAGCAATGATTAATGGAGTTCATAATGTGCAGGCTCGTGATGGGGGGCGAATGAAAGTCCTACACTTTCCTGGAGACACAGTCTGCAACAATGGAGGAAAAAACTGACAACACGGAAACTAGCAAATCAATCAGACCCGGTGAGCAGCACTGATTGCACGGGGTCTCGTCTTCTGTTCTTCTAAGTCCTGATCGACCATCAGGGGCATTACGAGCAGATCTCCAAGTGTGCGTGTGTGGTTATGTCAAATTCCCTCTCTCTTTTTTTTCTTAATAAGCACCACCAACAGATCGAGAGGAAACACACATTAAAAATAATAATGTTTGCCACTAATGCTATTTCAAATCCTCTGATTTGCAACTCCACATGGCAGCCAATGAGCTTTGTATCCACAAGGTCACCTCTGAACTGCTCCTTTCCATTTCGGAGGCACGGTGATTGTTTGCTTCTGATGAAATCTCACCTCTTCCTCATCTGAATCTGCACGCCGCTGTCTGATGGCTCTTTTATATTCCTTATCATACAGTGTCTGCATTTTATATTCGTATTTAGATGTCGAGTCCGAGGAAGGGGTTGATCCATTATCCACAGCAGAATGTCAGTTCTGCGAGTTTATTCTGATGATCAGGGAGATGATTAGTCGTGCTAATATATTTAAGCAGTCTGTTCTGGGATCACGGAGACTATCTCGGAGTGAGAGAAAGCCAAATGGAATGCGGTCTGCTGTCACTGCATAATTAGCTACAAATGAAAACTTTAAAATTCAATAAGAAAGCATTACCCATGAATCCATGCTTCAAGACAACACAAATAAGGCTTGGACCTGAAGGCAAAAAAGAGCCTGTGGGGAAATCTTCTTCAAATACAGGAAACCAAATTAACAAATGGCAAAGTTAAGTGGTGAAAGAGCGTCCCGTGATGCAGAGGAATCTACCGCTTTCGAATACTAACAACCACAACAAACGTATCTCACACTAATTTCACCAACAGCTACCAACAGGTTTAGTTCAGCATGTACCTTTCTGAAGGCCAGGAAAGAGTGCTCTCATCCCTTTTTTGTTGCATCCGTGGACAGCAAGTTGAGGAATATTAAATAAAATGGTTAGAAATTCAATACTGCAAGCGGCAAGGCCTATAATGCACAAATAACAGAGGGCTTTGTCTCATATGTTGGCCGGAAGCCTCTGATAGGTGGGCAGTTAACTCGGGCACAATAAACAGGAGCAGGTGGATCGGGTTAATAGAGGCTACACTGGAAATGATCATCTATTTTACAAGCAAACGGCTGGAAACACACAAATACATAAAACATGACCAAATATATTCCTCGAGGATCAGGATATTGAATTCAGTTTGGACATATTCACAGGGGTTGAGGTTCAGTGGCAACTTACTGAATGGAATATCTCCGAAAGGGTCATCGAAATCATCCACATCATCATCAAGGTATGCTTCAGCGGCATCATGGGAAAAAGGGAAAACAATGGAGACAACAACAAGATGAATGAAAAAGAAAGCAAAAATGATGCACAGAAAAAAGAAAGCACAAACACACAATACATTAAAGCACCGAGATGGAAAGCACTACCCAGGTAAGTGGTTTTCTATAGCTCCGTCTTATGTTTTAAACAGGTTCATTTCTCACGAACGTACAGGATGTGACTATACGCCACAGGCCTGCACGTTGTTGAGCTCTCCTGTGGTCTCACCTCGGTAAAAAGATTAGAATGATTTCAGCAACAGTGACTGAGTCTGACAAGTTTCTCTCCCTTTCTAATTTGCATCTGCCGCCGAGCCTCTCTCGCTTCCTGCCACATATTGATAATAGGAGCGGCAGGGCCTTGTTGCATCTCACTATTAGTTGTGTTATTTCCAGCAGATGAGAACATTACTCAAGGCACATCTTGTTATGCAGGCGGTGGGGGCCGAGACCCTGCTGAAGCAGTGTTGTAAATGGAGTTGGGAGTTTGAGGTGGCCTGGACTCTGACTGTGGCATTCATGCAAACCCTGGACTGAACAAAGCTAATAATTGAACCAAAAGCATTCTTAGTTCAGCCTCACTATTTATTGTGGTGAACATCATCGCCTTGCTCACGACTCGACCCAGCAATGACGGAGAAGCTACTTTAAAATTGTTAACAATTTTAGAATGAATTAATGATACTGAGTGCCACTATATCACATACCAATATCACATACAGTACAATGGTTCAGCCGACAAATATGTAAATAAGTAAAAAAACAAGCAATATCCCAAATACATTGTGTGTGGAACATGTTTTTAAGCTTCTATTACTATTTTGCAAAAGTCATGTTAGCAGTATCAATGAGGGCTTGGGCTGTATGTTCTGATACACTGTAGTAATGCTGCATGCAGGCTTGTGTGATATTGCTCTTATATAACAGTTAAAAGCCAATAAATAATAATGAGTAACTTACATTTTAGACGCAATATAATGCATGTATATATATATATATATATATATATAATTTGATCTCCAGTGAAAATAGTTCCAAACAAAGCCAGCAGAACCGCTGAGACACCGAGCACCACACAGTAGTTATGTATGGTTTCTGAATGATTCAGTGGGCCTCATTCATGAAACATTCGTAAATATAGGAGCGAATTCTGAGTAATTTGCATGTAAAACAGACCTTCCTGAAAACTCTCCTCCGGATTCACAAACGCTTCGTAAACGTCCGATTTGATAGTACGTGAACGGTGTGAACACAGCAGCAACTGAATGCTACCCCAGATAGTCACGCAGTGTGAAAACAAAGGCGATCCGACGAGTTTGAAAATTGTCCAGTGTGAACTCGGCATAATAGGCCATATGTCTAACAATAAATATTCAATAACGTGTGTCCACCAAAGCGTTTTTAGCCAGCTGAAAAAATGCCAGGTGCTCTTCTGAAAAGGGTCAGCTGGTGGCGTTTGAGAACGCTTTGGTGGCACAGCGTTTTTCCAGCTGAGGAAAAACTTTGGTTGCTATGATGTGGAATATCCATGGCAGTAATGTATTACTAGTATCTCATTTTGAAGAATATTACTGAATATAAAAATGCAGTAACCAGCAATATTAACTTCTCTATTGTTGTTCAGTTGTTGTACAAGTAGGATGATTGGTTGGTGTAGTAGGCTATCTGTCCCGCACCTCCTCCATTGATTGGACGGCTGGGTCAAAAGTGACAGTGACAAGCGCTGCATTTTACTCAAAGTTAAACAGTTTATCAACTCTCAGCTACAAAAAAAAACAAAAAAAAACATAGCAAACAACTTGTAAAATATTATGATGGCAGTGTATCAAAATTCAGTGTCATCAGTTTGCCAAAAATAACACAGAACGTTTTACGCACCATTTACATGTGATAGGGAGCAGGTGTACATTTCTTTCATAACAACTAACATTTTGAAAATACGAACACTTTCATGAATCCGAAAATTTACGTTTGAACAGCTTTATGAACGATTTACACAAAAATTCGTTCTGCTCGTGTTTCATGAATGAGGCCCAGTGTTTTTGAACAAATCAGTTAATTGAATGATTCAATGACTCGCTTATAAAGGCAGTTGATTGCTTCGTTATTGAATGAATCAATGTTTTTTAATAAATCGTTTGAATGAATGATTCAGTGACTCACTCATAATATGTTTCTTTCTTAAATAAATCAGAGATTTTGAATGAATATTTTAAATTAATCTTCAATAACAGTTCAAACACAGTCACTTGTCGCCATAATAAATGTGTAACATGCAGAAATAACTAATAAATAAACAAATAAACAAACAAACAAACAGCAGTTTAAAGTAAAATGTATTAAGTATTTTTTTAATGAAATGTCTGAAATTAATTTGGTTTAAAACGATCCAATTAATAATAATGTTAGCATTATTAGTATTAGTAGTATGTTATTATTATTGTTACTTTTATTACTTATTAGTTATGCCCCAATACTGCAGCTCAGAATGGTAAAGTGAACTTGTAGATGAAGGTGGTCATTCAAGAAGAAACAGTGAAAAAATTAGAGTAGAATATGGAAGAGAGGTCTGTACGGGCAGAAATGAAAGGGAGGATACCCCCTTTAATGCATGAGATGAAAAGGAAAGATGGGTTGGATGTTTGAGTGAGCAAACAGCTCTCGCTTATGGTTAGTTGCACAGAGAAAAGGGAAGTGGAGGTTCCCTCTATAAAAGGGGATTAGACAGCCAAACCAGACAGCCCCCCTCACAAGAAACAATTAGAGCATCCCTACCTCCATTCATCTATGTCATCCCCCAGAACAATAGCTACCATCACTGTACAGTAGGCAAAGAAAGGACTGAAAACATACACAGAGCTTCAGTTTTCAGGGTGTTTATATCTAGCATATACAGGCCCAATTTAATGCATATATCTATCTTATCTTCACTATTATCTCATTACTAACAATCATTTCAATTAGTATAGCAATTTTGATTGCATTAGGCAACTTCAAAGAAGAGAAAAAGATAAGAATACTTAAAAGGCAATAAAACATTATGGCTGCAAACAGGCTGATACTAAAAAGGCAATGCTTTTAGTGCTGTGGAAGCACGGGGGTAATTTTAAAATAGAGCTGTTTATCATCAGCAGAGCTGTGAAACATTATGCTTCTTTTGTTTACGATCTCAATTAGTGAGAGCATGTAGATTAGGAAAATAATCGGGCCAAGAAATGACCCCTGTGGAACACCATAGGTAATGTTGAGATCTTGGATCTGGCCTTCATGTAGCCAAATGTGAACAGCTGTATGCAGTGAGAGAGATACATGAAGAACTGATTCAGAAGATTACCCAAATACATCAACCTCAGCGCCACCTATTAAAAACAGACATTATATACTTTGAGGAGAGAAAGACAACTTTCTAGAGGAAAATGACCTGTAAAAAAATGAAATGAAATCGGCCACAGTTAAGCTGATTGACAGCCTACAGCAGAGGCCGTGGCAAAGCAACAACAGACCTGCTACTGCTGCTTTAGCAGGAGAACAGCAGGAGAGTGATACATTACATTGCCTCTTTCATCACCAGAGAATGGTTATGATACACACTTAACCTACTGACCTGACAAAAACATAAATAAAAACAGCCCTACTGTATACTTTCACTGTACTGCCCATTAAGCAAATGTGTAAATGAAGGTTGTAAAAAAAAAAATTATAATAATAAATAGTCAGGGGGCACAACAGTGAGGGGATTTCAATGGCCGAATCCATATGCAACCCCTTGTCCTTTCTCTCTCTCCATCTGACATTTTCAGACTTCATTAAGTGGTAAACTCTGGCTTGCTAAATAAGCCTGCCTGCATCAGGACTGTGCTGAGCAGAGTATGATAAGTCATTATTGGCGAGCAAGTTCCCAATTAGCTGCGTGTTGTCGTAGTCAGCACGTTTTGAAAAAATGTTGGGTAATATTTTACTACTGTTATGGCTCCCATGGAGACACCCATAAGGGGCGGCAGAGCAAATCATAGAACAGGATGCAGAAGCTTTCAGGATCTGTATGGCTTAGAGAGCAATAATTGGAATTTGTAATGGGTGTTGAATATGCTGAGACGAAGACTGCAGTGGCTACCTGGAGGATAGAGTCCCATTCACCCAGTGTTGTTGTCATCGTGGGCAACATTGTCAGAGAATAACTAATATTGTATGGCACTGATCAGCATTTGGAAGTAACTAACAGCAGCAGTGCTAGTAAATTAACTACATTTTTCAGCAGTGAGACAGTAGAGTTTACAGCAACAAGCTACTTTTTGCTTAGGACAGGGATTCCTAAACTTTATGTAAGCCAAACCCACTTAAACCTAAAATACTTTAAATGCTCCATTATTTTTTAAGTTAAAATTTCGATCATTTAACAAATATTTACATGTTTATTGTTCTCTGACATTGGTTAATGGTCACATAAACTGCAATGTTATGAAATACAAGTGTTATATTTTGATTTTATGTTTAAATTATTATTAATATTATTGGATTTAATTATTAGTTGTCCATTAATTCACAAACCCCACTGCAGTTTGTGAACCCCAGTTTAAGAAACTATGGCTTTGGAGATGCAAACAATGCTACGTTATTGTATTTTGAGATAATGTACATGTCACTTTGTAAGCTGATGCAATAATTAAACACACTCTTTCTAAGCTGTGCAGAGTTTGGATTCGTTTTAGTAAATCAGTTCTTTCAGACAGCTGTAAATGAACTGGTTTAAAATTCACAGAGGCCCTGAGTATCTTTGTAGTTAAATGCAGCACTTCAAATTTGTGGTGTGTTTCTCTAGTTTTATTTAGCATAAGTGTATCTGTGTCATTTATCATCATTTAGCCAATTTAGTATTTAGATATAAGAAGAATAAATAAAGACCAGATTAATCTCCTTATTGCTTTTGTTTCAAATAAATAAATACTGTACATTTAAACACTTACATTAGTAAGTGTTGTCAAAAGTCCCGGTACTTCGGTACCAAGTCGATAGTAAAAAAATGAAAACGTTACGGTACCAGTTTTTTTTTAGTACCGGTGGTACCGAGTACCCGGTCAACCCGGTTCTTGATGCGCTATCCGAAAGGTGCGCAGATGCGCTCTCTTCATAAAAGCACTGAGACGTGGCGACATCAAAATGAGGAAACACATCAAACTAACAAAACACTTTAAAGACAGACACCCGGATCAAACGAAAGATTTCAAGCAGGTAAGTTTAATTTCATCCCATACATTGATTTTTTTGGTACCGAAATTGGTACCGAGAACCGTGGATTTTCACTGGTATTGGTACCGAATGCTGAAATTTTGGTACCGTGACAACACTACATAGTAGAGTACTGTACATTAAAACATAATGGTCAAGGTTACTTCCACATAGAAAGTCTGTATTTACAGCCTTTCCTCAAATGCATTTGCATCCACTTGCCCACAACAGGGGAAAAGACACCACACTGCTTTTGTCTCTAAGGAAAGGTTGTCTTTTCTATTCTCTTTCTCCGCTCCCAAGCTGCCATTAACATGGCCATAGAGTGACCTTGATGAGCAAAAGCTCCTGAGTTCACAAACTGACGCGATTTGCACATTTATTAGAAACAGGATGCTGAAAGGATGAAAGTGAGGGTGCGGCCCACTGCTCCAGTAGAGGACATGAACGAATGAGAGTCCTGCTCTCACTGAGCACAATACCACGACCGAGAGCAGAAATCATAGCAGAACACTCTTTCCTCACCTCAGTAATATCCACAGCATAAAGCAATATCGCTCAAGAAATGCAGTGTTCATATATATATATATATGTGTGTGTGTGTGTGTACAAATTATTTACAAAGTAAAAAGAAAAGAAAAACAGTAGTTCTTGTTGTTTGCTGTTAACTTCTTTATGATAGAAGTCAACGAAAGAAAGATGTATGCATTACTTAACCTTAGCATTGAGTAAGTTTTGAATTTAAATGAAAGTTGTAGCCTAGTTGACAAGATAAATACTTTGTTTCTTAACTGTTAGACAACATCATCTTAGCTTTAAAGGCACAACATGTTCTGTTTGTCATTTCACTATTAGAGAAAAGAAAAACATACATAAACCATTGTGTGTGGCATGAGAATAGAAAAAGCTGCATAGGAAATACAGGAACTGTGACTAATTCTACATTCTTTCGTCATTGCATGAGCAGCAGAATTTTTTGATATTAAACTTGAAAATGTTTTGTCTTTCATAGAAGGTTCTCCCTCCCAATTATCGATACCTCTATGTTTGTTCAGCTAACAATCCTTGTGATGTTCAAATAATCAATCATCTCTTTTCCTCTTTTGTATGCCTTTGGTTAGAGCGTGGCACAAAATGGTCAGACGGTCGTTCCAGACATAATTTAGAGAGGAACTGCACATTTATAATGGGTGAGGTTTGTAATAACAGCTAGCCTAGCCCAGAGAGATGCTCCGACAGCTCTCTGGAGAGGAGGCCAGCCTGGAGATCGATGCCATCAGGAGGTAAAGTAATGGAGAAAAGAGAAGGAGGATGCCACACCCAGCAGTCCCTCCCCAGTCATCCGATTCTTTATGAAGTGACTGAGGAAAGAAATGGCAGCCAGGATCAATAATCCCCTTCACTGAATGATGGCAGCTCAAGCCAACACATTAAAAAGTGCTCTGCGTGTTTAATATCTTCAGCCCTGCAGGCTCAAATCCAGAGTTGTCTCTTCTGTGTCTTTATTGAGTCAGAAACGCAGTTGTATTCATTGCTGGATTTGTCCTGTCTGCTGTTATTGCTCTGTTATAGGGAGCGCTCAGTGGAGTGCCGCTCGCTTACTCTGACGAGAGGAGAATTTGGCTCTCCTCCAATCCGGCTTCTTCTGGACCCCTGTGGAAATACGGGACCCTTCAATATCCCAAAAATGCAATGCTAAGAAACCCAGCATGCAGGCGGAGAACTCCGCAAACTGATTAGTTTGAGCAAGTTTCATCCAAACATACAGGGCTTTTTACCATTCAACAGTGAGCCATGCTGTCACGCAGGGGGCAGGAATAAATGCCTTAAACAAAAGTGAAAAGTCCTTGGCGTTTAAATGAGTATAAACTGCACAGCTAAGAGTAAACCACCATGGGGCTGTCAGAGCCGCTCTGTCGCACAATTCCTCATGGGGCACTAATTCTCTAACAACATTAGAGTCCTTCGCACTATACATTGTCACCAGCAAACTCAATCAACTTATTTAGACCCAAACACGAATCGCATTGGCTCCAGCCCCTGGAGGCCTGCCTTCGCTGCTGTATGCCGCTCTGTTACACTCACTGACTCTGGATTGATAACATTGGCTAAAATTGTGGGAAGAAAGGGAAATATAGTGAATATTATGTTGGTGTTCCAAATTAAACATGAAAAGAGTAGGGGGACACACTCTACGTGACGACTGTGACTTTGCGCTCAGGAAAAATGCAACCAGAAATCAACATCAATCCTGGCCGTATTGTGCTTTATTATTTATCGGTGCATGCTATTCTGAAAAATAAATAAATATTAACCAGTGGTATCAAAATATCTGTCCCAAAATCTGGCGTTCTTTGTGCTGCATACTCAACAACAACTGTTCAAAACCATAGGCAAATTAACAAAATTATGGTTCCTTTTAACATATCTTGAATTAGCCTAAATCTAAGGTAGCATATGTATCCTTTAGAGATAAAAAGTCAATTGCAGAATACATTTAGCCAAGTACAACGCATCTGTGTTACATACATACATACATACAGTACATACTGTATACACTTTTTAGAGGTGCATTTACACTACAATTAGAATTGCATAAATAATGCTATACAATTAATGGGTTTAAAATGGCCATTAGTGGGCTTTAATTAAATACTGAAATTTGAAAAAAATTCACTTAATGAGTGAATCATTCAGTCATTCATTCAACCGATTTGTTCAAATGGCTGATTCATTCAGAAAGAAGCAAGTGACTGTATGAATGGCTCACTGAATCATTAGCTCAGTTGATTTGTTCAAATATATGGATTCTTTCAGTAACACATCATTATCAAAAATGTAATTGAACAAATATTCTGGAGAAAAACTGCACTCTTGCTACTGCTGAACTATACCATATGATGTCAATTTAAGACAAAAACACGAGGCATTTTTTGATCAACTATTTTGAATTTAAAGGCTATATAACTTAATTCACACACACACATATAAATATGGACAGACAAACGATCACTGCATCAATACAAATATAATTATAACACAGAAATTGTAAATGTTTCGTCTTGTCTTTTACTAGTACAATGCATTGTTTTTGAGGGCAGTTATCTGGCATTATAGTGCTTAAAGCAAATTATAAGAAAGAAAGATACAATGAAAGACCACAGAAAAAAATGAATGGACTGGGGGGAAAAGCTATAATGTGTTCTCAAAAATAATAATAATAAAATTGCTTTCAAGTCTGAGAAGAGAACATCAGGTGTCTGAGAAACCCTGGGCAATGCTAAATCACCATCTTTTGTCGAAAATCAAAGCTGAGAATTAGCACTGATGACTTCCATTACAACAGCGAATTAGAGCACATTGTAGACATCAAATGTTCCACAAAGTAATCAGCCTAGCAGCTGAACACTGCACTCCCACAATCAAACTTCTGTTTCTACAGTGCGTGGTCATGTCTGACAAATTAACACAGACTTTGTGTATTTCTTAAAAATAGAAAAAGGGAAAGAAAGAAAAAGTGTTAGAAGAAAACGCACGCACAGCTTTTTTTATTTTTTTATCCCAGCATTATTTGTAAAGCCTGTGTTATACTTTCCGCGTCCGCGAGTCCGCTAGGGTCCGCTATGGTATGCGTGACGTAAAAATCGTCATCGGAGAGTGTGCGCGAAGGCTCTGCGCGGATATCCGCGTGCCTCCCATTTTTTGTGACCGTCAGTAGGCTACTGCGCATGCGCAGGCTGTGTGAAGAAGCCTGTTGCTACTCGAACCTGTACAATCCGTCGATAAAACAATATAAAGACAGCCAGATGTGCAATAACTCTGGGCAACTGTTTGTTCACATGTTTGTTTATTGTTCAAGCTGATCTACTACGCATGTATGGAACACGTCCGTGGAGCGGACCATCAGGGTATGCTTTCGGTAGTATAAATACAAGTAGTCAGTGTCCGCGCTGTCCGTGTACGCATCCGGATTGCTCACGCGGAAAGTATAACACAGGCTTTACAATAAAAGTCTTCATGTGGCATTCACAATCATTCCTGGCTGCATTGATGTAGGTGCGGCAGAGGCCACATACTGTTCAGTTAGCGATGGAAATTGTCGGTTTTTGGGATGGCAAGAGTAAAATGGTCCTGATGCAGATAAAAGTGCATTAAAATCACTATTGTTTTGCTCCCTTCAACACAATAACTCAGCAGGAGCAGTGAAAGCGTATGTGTGTGTATGTGTGCGTTTTCTATTTTTAAGATAAATAGAGAGAGACATAAAGATGAGAACCAGCGTTTAAAGTCTATAAAGAAGAGACATGTTGATTGGGCATGAATTTTCATATAAAGCACAGCGAGGTGGGAAGGTCTTTTCAAATTGCAAGATCCCTAAATATGATGTGCTTCCAAGCATCTATTAGCCAGTGTGTGTGTGTGTGTGTGTGTGTCACAGGCTCGACTAACAGAGCACCCCGAGTTGACATTAGAACTAGCTTTGTCGACAGTAAATAACAATCAGTACAGCACACACACAAAGACTGTAGGGTGACAGACAGATGTTCATCTCAGAAAGGTCAGGCAGCTAAATATAACTTCCATCTTCACCCCCCTTTATGATATATTGTGGTGTCTGATGGTTGGCCAGTGGGTAGCAGAAAAATCTACACAGCATTGAGATGAGAGAGGACGGTTAAGCTTAGATTTACTGGGGCCCGATTGATCGGCGCACATAAAGGGCCCCTGCGTCGGCCTGGGTCCGTTTCATTAACTAAAGCTGCAATGTAATGAACCCAGCAATGGCAATCTTGACTCCAATATTCTACGGAAATCAGGAAGAGGACTGAAGGAGACCTCTCAAGGGAGAGTTGTAAAAGGCAGGAATATTTAATGCTTGAATCAATATCCACGCCGACTCTTATATCATCTAATGCATGTTTTAATCATTCTTCGCTGAGATCAGTGTAATTCGGATGCGAGGCGTGTACTCTGCCGCAGAAATTTACAAGTGTGCTCCTTTCACCTACGAATGGCGACAATATACAGAGTTTTATGAGCACGTCTGCTGGCTGACCGTAATGTTGGGAAAATGAAAAGCACAGCAGCTTGTCACTTTATTTGTTTGTTTGTTCAGGGTTGTTGATGAGGTTTGCAAAAAAAAAAAAAAAGTCACACTTCAAACTACATTTTTTGTGTTAAAAGTGCACCCAGCCATTTTTCCCTTAATAAAATAAGTAAATAAATAAATAATACTTTTGACAGGGTTTATTTATTTATTTTATTTTTTTTGGGGGAAAAAAATCAAATTACTAGTATTAAATTAATTAAATTAGTTATATTATATTATATTATAATAGTGGTAATTAAAAAAAATACAACTATATACAAAACTAATTCTATTGTGGTAACATGCCATCTGCATCATACCTTTTTGTCTGGCACAAATGTGTGAGTTTGTTTACCTTCCATCAAATAAGTCTATGACACTTCCCTTCTTTAAAACTTTAGTGGAGGAGGTCGATATGACCTTTGTGGAGATTCACAAAAAGCTTTTACTCAACCTCAGTTCTGACAGAAAAGAGAGAGGCTTCTTCACAAATGATTTTATCCACTTCACTGTCAACCACTGTTTATTGACTTCTTGTTTCTATTTAGTGTTAGATAAGAGGTTAAACATTTGTAAATGGCAAAGGACAATACGGCGAGGAAAACGCAGAAGTGAAATGAAGTTCATGATTAGTTGGTACTTAACTTGGAGTGGCCCTTCCATTAGTCAACGTGTGTAAGAAATCATTTTGAAAGCTGATACGTTTCATCGAGGGTCATTAGTTGTGCAATAAAACTCTCAATTTGAGTGCACCTCAAAGAAAGCTGAAACATTATTTCAAGAAATATATTCTGGCACAATTCCACAGCTCTCCCACCAATCAGCATAATTTTTCAGCAGCGCATGCAAAATAGCGAAATATTCATTAAATACATCCTGCAAACACACAAACCCCTTCATGCATCTGTACGGTGTTCCTTTAGTCCACATGCAGTCAACTCATTTCAGCGAGTATCAAATAATTCCAGTCTCCTCTCTAACATATGAATATCCCAGCATGCAACTTTGATTTCTCTCTTCTTCTACTGATGCTCTTTTCTTCCTTATTAACGAGACCTCTCCTGATGCTCCCATTACAGGATTGATTGCAGTTATTTGCAGAGAGCCTCATTCATACCATAATCTTCGGCACAAATCTCACTCGCGCTACACGTCTGCAAAAAGGGCCACAATCGGTTCGGTTCAATCTTGTTGGTGTAATGCGAGTACGCCCCCACGTCGTTGCAAAATTCGCATTAACCAAAGCATGATTCATGGTTATTCATTCAGAGTAAGTGGAGCTGATAAAAAAAGGAAAACAATTGCACTTATTGTAATAATGAAACGTAATGGTCAGTCCCACAATCCTCTCTGTTATGTGCTGCACGTCTATGGTCATGGGCCTCCTACACAGCAGGGAAACATTTAAGCTTCAAACTTAATTATCATAAATGTCTTGTAACAGAAAACGAAGAAATCATCAAGTCCCCAACAAAGCTTCTTAAACGCTTAGTGACGCAGATCAGTGTGGGAGAATACAAATAATCCAGCAAACAAAAGCCGCCCGCTCTTCTCGCAGCATGGGGCGCCAAGGTGGCTTTGTTTACCGAACGTGATGCGAAACGCTGATCGCTGAACCGCTGCCAAACGCAACTCACATGGGACTGCAACCGAATGATGGGATAATTTCTTATCTGGCTGGAGTACAAATACTTATGCAAACAAACATGCTGCACAGTGCAGCAATGACAGACAACCTCGTCTGGACGGCAGGCCACCACTTCGCGCCTCCATGAACGGCTGTATTCACTTGAAATACTGGAGTTAAATACTACAGAGACAGAAGCAGGAAATTACGGCACCCATGCAGCGTAATGGAGCCCCAGACACGTAAAAATCACGGACTCTTTGCTCTGGGAACCGTAGCATGTGGGCATTAATCAGTCACTCAAATTGAAGAGGATTCCAGTCATCCAGCCTGCTTAATAAGACAATCACCTGGCCTCATTATCAAGCTCCCCGTGCACCTCACCCGGCATCAAAAAGTAGTGAGGAGAATATTCTAGGAGGATAACATGGAAGAGACGCCATCGATAAGCAGCAAGAGTCGAATAAGGGTTTGTTTTATCCATCCCAGAGGGAATCGAACTCTTTAATTTACTATTGACTCTTTTAAAGGGGATGAGTCGAAACTATCTGATAGTGTGCGCAGCATGAACGAAGTTACAGTATGAAGGAAGCTTTTGTTATGATGGTGAATAATGTGCTATACTAAATTACTGTTAACAACAAATGCTTGGTGAAGACACTTCCTAGAAAACCCGTAAGACCTTTATTCATCTTCGGAACACAAATTAAGATATTTTTGATGAAATCCAAGAGCTTTCTGACCCTGCATAGACAGCAACGCAACTACAATGTTCAAGGCCCATTAAGGTAGTAAAGACATCGTTAAAATAGTCCATGTGACATTAGTGGTTTAACAGTAATTTTATGAAGCTACGAGAATACTTTTTGTGAGCAAAGAAAACAAAAATAATGACTTTATTCAAAGATTTCTTCTCTTTCATGTCAGTCTTCAACGCACATTCACGAGAGTACACACATGTGCATTCCTCTGCTTGTAAATTAAGGTTGAACCACTGATGTCTCATGGACTATTTAAAAATATCCTTACTAATTTTCTGAACCTTGAACATGGTAGTTATGTCTATGCAGGGTCAGAAAGCTCTCGGATTCCATCAAAAATATCTTAATTTGTGTTCTGAAGATGAACAAAGGTCTTACGGATTTGGAACACCATGAGGGTGAGTAATTAATTACATAATTTTCATTTTTGGGTGAACTATCCCTTTATCGCTTCTTTAAAATTTAGCTACTGTAAAAATGACCAAAAAAGCGCTTTACGTTTGTTGAAACGTACCATTTCTAAAAGGCTAGTGGAGATTTGGGAATCCTTAGACCTTCACTATCTGGAGACAGTCAGGATTTGACATTAATTAATTATGATACTTCACAAATCACAGTCATCATGATAAGACTTGGGCTGGCTGCATAAGTTTCTATGGCAATAAGGTGTGGGTATGTCTATGTCAAAAAACAGCAACAGCATGGAAGGGTTGGCAATACAGATGTTGTCTAACAACATGACAATGTGTAGGACTACAAGCAGCAGCAGAAACGAGGGAGGCTGGTATGCACAGCATTATTCTCTACGCTGGTCTCAGAATTCAAAGAGGTGTGCAGAGCAGACGGACTAACAGCATATTGTTATTTTCTGCACAACCTGCACTTCACAACAACAACTTTGTTTCTGCAATGACTTTCAGCATGTTTCCTTCAGCAATGTCTGACATGTTTAGGTTTTTTGTGGCGCAAAATCCATTCGAGGCAGTCAGACTGAAACAGATTTCCAGAAATGTGATTTGAATATGATTTCAAGCCCATTATGAACATAGCTTAAAACGGATTTTCAAAAATCGCATTTCATGTGATAATTTGCCGTTCCAAACAGATACAGTATGCACAACAATTGGATTTGGACTGAACAAGGCTATAGTGTTTAAGTAGTTTATGCAACAAGCCCCTGACTGATCCGTATCACACTGTCTCAAATGACAATTTTTAATTTCCACACTGCAGCCGCTGCAAAAAAATACGGTCAACTTTGATGTAATGATGATTTTGTATAAATAAGATCACTATAGACGATCTAATGAGACATGTTACCACATTGTGATATGCAATTAAACATGGCTGTTTTTAAATTTGATTAAATTTCAGATATTGTTATTTATACGCACCAATGCCTTTTTTCTAAGAAATTAATCATTTTATTCAGCAACGATGATCAAAAGCTGCAGTAAAGACACTGATAATGTTACAAGAGATGTTAATTTTAAATAAATAATGCTACTCTGAAATTTCTATTGTAAATAACAATAGAAATAACAAATTGTTATAAATAACAATATCTGAAATTTATTTATTCATCAAAGA